>NW_028261260.1:916033-1063485 GCF_057802395.1 Ceratotherium simum simum
GTAATGAACTACAGTCCCTAGTTTAAGGGTCACTCTTTGTGTTGTACAGTTTCATGGGTTTTGACTCACATATAGTGACATGTAGCCACCACTATGCACAGAACAGTCTCACTACCCTAAAAATCCTCTGAGCATCATATCAGCTCTTAGTGGCTTTTTAAAATATTAACAGTTGTCAGAATAACGTAAATTTTTACAATGAAAAATGCTTCACAGGTGCTAAGTTTTGTTAGTCTCCCTCTTATGATCACTATTAGAAATAACGAAAAAAAAATGAACTCCTATATAAATAGCAAAAATCATAGAATTTTAAAGATAAAAAAGATCTGGAAGATTAGGAAATCCCACATTCTTCAAGACCCTGCTCTCCAGTCTCTCAGCTTTGTGTGTCATTTATCTGCTGACTCCACTGACGAGAAAGAAAGAAATCAATAAAGAAAAACAAAGCAAAAAACAAGTTTTGGTTCTAAGTAGTCCTCTTGAGCCCAAGTTAATCAAGCATGGATTCTCTATTATTGCCTATTTGCATCAGGAACATAATTATTAGCTAGAGCCTAATTTGAGAACATTCATTATGAATGAAAGATGTCACATCTAAAAACAGAATGGAATTCACTGAGGCTTTATTCTTGGGACATTTGTAGAATTAAGTCAGGACATGCTGTGAGAGTGATAAATAAGTTCTATATATTTTTCTTCTCCAAGACCATGGATTTCAGCCACACTTTATACCCATGTACTTTGCAACAATGAAAAACAATTAAACACTGACCTTGAATATTTTGCCCTCAGATTCATTAGTCTTTAAAATATAAATTGAGCAATTTAAATCTAGATGAGTGAAAGACTATAGAGACTTCTAGAATGTCACGTTAGGTCCTTTAGAAGTGAAGAATTGACTTTATAAAGCATTTCTATTCCTGTCATACCTTGACAATAGTGCTACTGTGACTCTGTTTTAAAGAGGATAATGGCAGGCTTTACTTTAATTTGCACCTTTTTGTTTTAAGCACACAATATTTCTCAGTCTCTTGAAAACTTTTATCATTAATCTCAACCTTCATTTAAATCACCAGACCTATTTGATGAAGGTGACATGAATATTTACTTGCAAACTCCTCAGAAAATTACTAATTTAACCTTACTTCAGATGATCCATTGTAGAACTCAAACTGGATTTCCCAGGCCCCTCAGAACGGCTCATAAATCTGTGTTTGTACATTTATTTGGGAAGATATTATCTAAGGGTAATTATTCTTCCCAAATGCTTTCTTCACCTCAAACAGCAATACTTCCAAAGTTTTAATGAAAATGTGGCCGATTTGGTGAAAACCAAGTGAGTTGTTTGTTTTAGCACGCCAATGAGATTAAGAAATAAGTATTTTAATTATTGTTATTGATTACAAATATCAGAAATTAAGAAAACAAACTTCTTTGTCCAAAGACATTTCTACAAATGAAATCATCTGAAAAACTGACAGCCCCCCGTTTTAACCACTAAACCATAAGAAATGTAATACCATGAGCAAACACTTGAGCCTTGTCACCTGCATGAGTCCCCAACGCTGTTGCCCCATCAGGGCCACAGATCAGGGGAAGGAACAGGCAGAGAGGAGACAGCTGTGCTCTCAGTGTCCTTCCTTCCTGGGTCAGAACTCGGTTCCAGCTGCTCGCTGTGTACTCTTCTGGGGAAGCAAAGAATTCTGGGGACACGAGACATCCAGTGTTAAGGATGTCATCATTCTTTTTTAAACAAATGTTAGATCATGTGACGAGCTTCTCAGGACAGGAGGAGCCGCCTCAAGGGAAGGCAGATCTTCTCTAGGAGCTGACGATCATCCAGGGAGAGCAGAGTCAAGGGCTGCAGAGCGCCAGCCTGATCCCGCTCTCCCTCTGAGGGACACTTCGATCCCCACCCCCCTCCCAGCGCCCCCCCAACAGTTCCCATTGTAGCCTCCGAGGCCCGCGCATGCGCAGGACCAGCGCTCTGAGCGGCAGAGGGACCGGTGAGCTGGAGAGTGTGGGGGCGCGTGCTGGAGGCCGGGCCCCTGGTGTGGAAGTGGCTGCCTCAGATGTTTGTGTCGGGGGATTGGCGGTTTCTGGATCCTTCCTCCAGGATTTTCAGTGCTGGGGAGCTCTCCTTTCTGCAGTGTGGAGGAGCGCTGGGCAGGAGGCGGCACGGAGGTAGGTGGTGGGCGGCAGACTCGTTGTGGAGATCTCCACCCCAGATGGCGTGAGCGCGGTGTCGGGGCGGTGGATGGAGTCGGGGCACGGGGTTGCTGGCGGGTTGCCTCAGGTGGGGGAGCCCAACGTCTGTCCCTCGGAGGAGCAGAGGAGCGCCGCCTGGCCAGTCGGTCTCTCTGCCTTGGCGGGGCCCCACCCAGCGGAGGTGCAGGGGGCGGCAGGGAGTCGCCTGCCCTCTGTGCGCGCCCTTGAGTTCGCGTCCCCCCAGGACCCCGTCTAGGCCAGGTCTCAACATCCCTGGGTGAACACTTTCTTTCAGAAGACGCCCGTGGTCAGCGCTCCTCGGCCTGACTCCACTCAGGCTATTGGGCTCCTCATTGCGTTCTTTAAACAAATAAACATTCCTACTTCTTTGGGACCACTTTTATAGAAAGCCAATCCAGGGCCGGCCCGGTGGCTTAGCGGTTAAGTGCACGCGCTCCGCTGCTGGCGGCCCGGGTTCGGATCCCGGGCGTGCACCGACGCACCGCTTCTCTGGCCATGCTGAGGCCGTGTCCCACATACAGCAACTAGAAGGATGTGCAGCTATGACATACAACTATCTGCTGGGGCTTTGGGGGAAAAAATAAATAAATAAAATCTTTAAAAAAAAAAAGAAAGCCAATCCAATTAATGGTTTCTGATAATTGACTCTATATTTGCAAGGCAAATTTGATGCCTGTGAATGGTTGTAAACTGCATTTAATTAAAGGAGCTTTAAACAATCTTTGGTGAAAATTATGTAAGTTCCTAATAATAACTCACCTTCTGTTAACATAGACTGATGACTGATCAATTGACGATTGACATGATGTGTACGGAATTTTGGTTTCAGTGGAAAGGTTTTTCTTGGCAGTTGGTGCTAAAATTAAAATCGGATAAGGAGGAGGTTTTTAGAAGTAGTATGTAGTGTGTGTTTTGTCTCCATACTCATTTAGAATTGTAAGAATTTAGATTTGGAAAGCTCATAGAACAAGAATTTTCAAATTTTGATTTGACTGAGAGGGTGAAGGGTCAAAAGGCCAAATACGGTAGGATTTCATTTATATGATATTCTAGAAAAGATAAACCATAGGGAAAGACAACAAATCATTAGTTGCCATTAGTTTTAATATTTAGTTAATCATTTAATGTGATAGTTTAATCATTAGTTTTAATATTTCTGATTTTAATGATAGCATCCTAATTATGCTTTTGGATGATACCAGAATTTAACAACCTATGAAATTCTGCAGGAGGAACAAATGACATGTTTGTTATTGGTGTCTTTGAAGTGTAAGTATTGTTGGTAATGAATCTAAATAAGCTTTTTTGGATTGTGAACTACTGATTTTTTTACTAGATCCTGTTGGACATGGCATATTACAAGTTTCAAAAGGCTCTTTAAATTATTGTAGCAGGCTGAAGCTATTAAATTATAATGTAAGATCTTTATAGATGAAACAGGCAAAAATACAAAAAGCCATTCATCTTTTTATCTTTGTTAAAATATCAAGTAAATCTTACCATATACATGAATGACTTTTGGCTAGACAGACCTGAACTTGACAAGTTGGACTCATTAGTATGGTGAATTTGTTTTGGAATGTTAAAATGGGAGAGGACATATGTTTTTCCTGAGGGTGACCCAAGTCAATATGGTGGGTTTCGCTGTTTATACTCTGTTTCTGAGTTACGATCTTGATTAAACAGCTCGTCATAGACGTACCAAGAAATTTGGGCCATTTTATGTACCAATATTTTAAGATGTCCAATTTCCCTGATAGTTTCTGATTTCAGGGTGTCTGGGAAAAACAGTTTCTCAACATAGGTACTTTGGAATATAATTTTTGATTGTTGACTTATTGAATCATAGAATTGTGGAGTTGGAAATAATTTCAGTGGTTGTAGAGCCTAAACTCTTCATTTTCCAGGAAATGGAAAGTGCGATATCTCAAGTTGTCATCCATAGTCTGACTGTTACTTTAGTGGCAGAGTTGGAACTAAATGCTCAGATGCTGTCTCCAGATTCCTAGTACAGTGCTCTCTGTGCTATGTACTATTAAGTAGACAAACAAATGAGTTACCTTCCCAGATCATATATGTAGCCAGCAGGGTTGATTCTTTCCCATATGCATTTTTTCCTTTCTTTTTTAAATAACTACTAACCACAATTAATTCAGTCCCTTACCATGTTTAATGACTATCCTTGTGTGTGTCTCCTTGAACACATGTGGACTCCCTAGAACGGACACCAGCCTGTGAGTGGATTGCTGGGCCAGAGGCTGATGTGCATCTGCAACTTGATGAGCTGCAGCCAAATCATCCTCTGAAGTTTTAACAATTTCCATTCCCGCCAACAGTGTCTGAGTCATCCTTGCCCTGGGAATTGTCGGATTGGCATTGTCAAATTTTTAAAGTTTTGCCAATCTGATGCGTGAGAAATTATGTATTTGTTTTGTCTTTGTACAACTGTTTTGACAAAGCACAGAGCTGTGCAACTACCAAAATCAAGATACAGAATAGTTCTAGCACCCAGAACTCCCTTCAGCTGCTCTTTTGTAGTCAACTCCTCCCCCACCCTTAACCCCTGGTGGCTAATGATCTGTTGCCTTTCCCTGTGGTTTGTCTTTTCTAGAATATCATATAAATGGAATCCCACAGTATTTGGCCTTTTGAGTCTGGTTTCTTTCATTTAGCACAATACATTCATTTTAGTGTTCATCCATGTTGTTGCCTGTATCAGCAGTTCCTTCTGTTTTATTGCTGAATGCAGTATGTATTGTATGAATGTACTACAGTTGATCCATCCAGCAGTTGAAGGACATTTGAGTTATTTTCAGTTTTGTCTTTTTTGACTAGGAAAAATCTGCTATAAATCTTTGCAAACAAGTTTTTGTGTGAACATAAGTCTTCTTCTCTTGGGTAAGCACCTAGAAGTGGAATTGCTGGGTCACATGGTATGTGTATGTTTAACTTTATTTGAAAAACTGTTTGTGGTAGCAAAGTCATGGCCCACAAAGATGTCCTAAACCCTGGAACCTGGGAATACATTAGTTTATTTGGCAAAGGTGAATTAAATTTGCAGATGGAATTAAGGTTGCTAATCAACTGATTTTAAAGTAGGGAGATTATCCTGGATTATCCAGGTGGGCCCAGTGCATCACAAAGGCCCTTAAATGGGAAAGAGAAGCAGTTGAGTAGAAAAAAAGATACAACTAGGGAAGCAGGGCCAGAGAGTTGCAGAGTTCTTGGTCTTGAGGGTGGCAGAGGGGGGCCATAGGCTAAGGAATGTGGTGGTCTCTAGAAGCTTGAAAAGGCTAGGAAGTGGATTAACTTTTAGAGTCCCCCAAAAAGAACCTAGCTCAGCCAACACCTTGATTTTAGCCCAAGGAGACCCGTGTCAGACTGCTAACCTACAGAACTGTAAAACAATAAACTAAGTTGTTTTAAGCCATGAAATTTGTGGTAATTTGTTACAGCAGCATAACAAACTCCACTTTAAAACTGTTTTCCAGGGGTCAGCCCCATGGCTTAGCGGTTAAGTGCGCGTGCTCTGCTACTGGCATCCGGGGTTCAGATCCCGGGCGTGACCTACACACCGCTTCTCTGGCCATGTTGAGGCCACGTCCCACATACAGCAACTAGAAGGATGTGCAACTATGACATACAACTATCTACTGGGGCTTTGGGAAAAAAAAAAAAAAGGAGGAGGATTGACAATAAGATGTTAGCTCAGAGCCAGTCTTCCTCAGAAAAAAGAGGATTAGCATGGATGTTAGCTCAAGGCTGATCTTCCTCACAAAAAATACATAAATAAATAAAACTGGTTTCCAAAGAGGCTGAACCACTCTGTGTTCCCACCAGCAATGTAGGAGTGTCCCAGTTACTTTCCATCCTCATTAACACTTGGTATGGTCAACCTTTTTAGTTCTAGTCATTCTAATAGGTACATAGCAGTATCTCACTGTGGTTTTTATGTGCATTTTTCTCAGCATTAATGACGTTGAGCATCTTTTCATGTGCTTATTTGCCATCTGTGTATCGTCTTTAGTGAAGTGTCCAAATCTGTGCCCATTTTAAACTTGGATTTTCTTATTGCCGAGTTTTGAGAGTTCTTTATAGTCCTGTCAGATATGTGATTGGCAAAAGTCTTCTCCCAGTCTGTGGCTTGCCTTCTCCACCCTCTCACCAGTGTCTTTGGAAGGTCTGTGTAATGTAAGTTGAGAGGCTCTACATGACCTCACTGGGAAAGAGTGAGGTTGAAGCACCTGAGTCCAATCAGACATTGATCAGAGTTGGGGCCGGGTCTCACTTTTAGTAAACCCAGCCCTTCCGCTTTCCCCAGTTCCTGTTTGCTGTGCTCGCCTCCCCAGCACAGGGGTCTGGTTCTAAGTCTGGTAGATCTCTGTCTCCTCAGGTTTGGGAGCCCACAGAAAATCCAGCTATATCCTTCAGACATCTCAGCGCAGTTCTCCAACCTCCTACCTTACATCGCTTCACAATATGGCAAATTCCCTGAAGGTCAGACTAGCAGTATGTTTGACTTCGGCCACTTCCACCACTTCTGGAGGTTTCACTTTGCTTTATGGAAGCTTTTGGCCTATCTCCCCAGATTCCTGTGTGGCACCAAAACATAACACGGGTGCTTTGAGGAAGAGCAGTTGTGTGTCTGAAAGCCCTCAGGTTTCCTGTGCCACACCAGTCCTGCAGAATCACTACAAGTTTGGCTAGTTTCTCTTTTCCCTAGCCGAGACTTGGACTGAGCAAACCAGATCCTCGGCAAGCACCCAGAATCAGAAAACGCCTGCAGGAGAAAGAAAGATAAAAATCCTTGCTCACATAAAAGACTTTTTCTTCTTTCTGGAATTTTAGTTGGTTGATTCTGAAGTTGTCTGATGCTTTAAAAATATATTTATAATTTATCTGCCTGTGTCCACTTTTGCAGCAAGAGTGCTTTCCTGTCTTAGTCTCCTCTAAAACAGAAGTTCCCTTGTCATTAGTTTTTAACTCCATCAGTTATACATTGTCAATATTATTATTGTTTGGTAAAGTCATGCTTTCAATGATTTATTCAGATGTTTACCCGTTTTTATCCTCACAATCCATTTTTACCTCTTAGCAGTTCTTCTTCTATCAGTTTCTTTCTTCTTAAAGTACATTCTTTTTTACTTTTTAAGTTTTTTCCTTGAGGAAGATTAGCCTGGGTAACATCTGTGCCCATCTTCCTCTATTTTGTATGTGGGTCACCACCATGGCATGGCTGATGAGTGGTGTAGATCTAATCCTGGGATCCAAACCCACAAACTCAGGCCTTGGAAGCGGAGCGTGCTGAACTTAAACTACTACACCAGGTGGCTGGCCCCTTAAAGTACATTCTTCAGAAGTTCCTTAATGAGCATTTGTTGGTGGTAATACTCTTAGTAAATGTTTGCATAAAAATATCTTTAATTCACCCCAGTTCTTGAGATATGGTTTGATTGAGTATACACTGAAAGTTATTTTCTCTCTGTATCTTGAAGATTTAATCCAACTCTCTCTTGCCTTCCATTGTTAAGAAATGTATCATAGGTCTAAATGTAAGTCTCTGTAAGTGTTCTGTCCCTCTGTGGGGCTTTGAATATCTTCTTTTGTATTTGGTGTTCTTTGGTTTCCCTGGATGGATCTGACTCTAGATTTTTTTTTTTTAATTACGCTTGAGATGTGTTCACCTGCCTGAATGTAGAATAGAAGTTTTTTATTAATTCTGGAAATTTCTTTTTTTTGTGTGTGAGGAAGATTAGCCCTGAGCTAACATCCATGCTAATCCTCCTCTTTTTGCTGAGGAAGACTGGCTCTGAGCTAACACCTATTGCCAATCCTCCTCCTTTTTTTTTCCCCCAAAGCCCCAGTAGATAGTTGTATGTCGTAGCTCCACATCTTTCTAGTTGCTGTATGTGGGACGCGACCTCAGCGTGGCCGGACAAGCGGTGTGTCGGTGCGTGCCCAGGATCCGAACCCGGGCCGCCAGCAGTGAAGCGCCCGCGCTTAACTGCTACGCCACGGGGCTGGCCCAGGAGTGCACTTCTAAAGGTCCTGACAGCCATTACTTGAGCTGAGGACAGGGTGTCTGTCTCCCAGACTCTCTGAGAGGAGAGAAGTGAAACTTTGATCATTTCCAACCAGCAGACACAACTGGCCAGATCACACTGCACTGACCAACACTCTGTAACTTTTCCCTCCCTGATGCTACTGAGCCCCTGCTCACCCCTCTGCCTGCTCCCTCATTCTCCCTTTCAAATGCCCAGTCACCTCTGTACAAATCAAATTGAGTTCAGTTCACCCTGTTCCCTCTTCCCTAGTGCAGTGGTATATTACTGATTAAAATCTGTCCTGACCACTTTCACTAGAGGCTGGCTTTGTTTATACTCTAGGTTTAACACACATACAGATAATATCATGCATATCCATAGATACGCATATACCAACATAACCATGGGCCCTCCGGGACCAGTTCAAGTGACCCCATCTTATCAACAGAGTAGCTAAGAGTTTTCTTTCAGGAGCTGAGACCCCTCATCCAGATCAGACCACTTGGGACCACCAACTCATCAACTGGGAGTGCCCAAATGCTTTATAAGTGACCTTTGGACATCAAGGAGCTAAAAACTCCATTCTCTGATCATGGTAACACTGCCAATTTGTGAACATACATCCAATGAAGAGCCACAAAGCTTGACTTTGCTTGTGCAGATCATCAATTACCTCACTTCTCCTTACTTCCAATCATGTACCTCCACACATCAGACCACCCTGCCCTTCATCCCATAAATTGTGCCCCAAGACCTGGATCAGGGAGACAGATCTGAGACAGACACATGCCCCCTGTCTCCTTGCAGATCAATCTCACAAAATAAAGCTACACATCATTTCCCAAAAGCTGATGCCAGAATAATTGGATTTTTTAATGTGCATTGGGCAAGAGAACCCCAATATTGTGCAGTAACATCAATACATATATATGCACTTACTGATTGTTTTATCTTTTTTATTTTCTTTTCTGAGGAGGATTCACCCTGAGCTAACATCTGTTGCCAATCTTCTTCTTTTTGCTGAGGAATATTCACCCTGAGCTAACATCTGTGCCAATCTTCCTCTATTTTGTATGTGGGTGGCCACCACAGCCTGGCCACTGATGAGTGTTGTAGGTCCATGCCCAGGAACTGAATCAGGACCACTGAAGTGGAGTTCTCTGAACTTAACTACTAGGCCATGGGACCAGCACATCTCTAAATGTTTTGAAGATGTTACTAGATATGCAATTGAAGTTTCACTATGATCTCTGGATTTCCTTGCTGCTCCTTTAGTCCCTCACTTCAGTGTATGTGTTTCTTGCTCCATCATTCATGCTAGAGGAATTCCTCAAATATCAAGGGGTCCTTGGCTACCTGTTCATATGTTTGTGATGGGAAGAAAACAGCTGAGTAGGATCTCTGTGGGCCTGATGGGGCCTGTGAATGTCTGGACTCAATGTTTCTTCAGGGGTGTTGAGTGTTGAACTGGTAACAGGCAAACAATGTTGGTGTCCACACTGATTAATAACATACTTATTCCACACATTCCCACAATGACAGACATCCTCTGAACACGTGGAAATGCTGACAACACACACCCACATACACACTATTTGCAAATGACCATCAGCATTCAGACTGTAAACTACACCTGATAATGCACACTGATATTCAGAACATACACACAAACTCACACACACATACAGACCACTCACTGTCTCAGAGCCCACAGTGACTTGAACTCTTTAAACACACACACACGTCAACAAAACACACCTTCACATAGATGCCATAATAGCCATGCACCCTGTGACCATACAGAATTGCTGAACACACACACATCCACAAGGAACGTGGTCGTGCATGAGTGGGCTTGATCAAGAGGTTTTTCACACCTCAGCATCAACATGGACACCCCAGGGTGAGAGGGAGAGGCAGAGGGCACAGGAAAAAAATGTGGGGAGCTGTCAGGAGGCACTTGCATAAAGCAAATATGATACCTGCAAAGCTGGTTGCTAAATGACATATGACTCAAGGGTAGGACGACCCAAGAGGATCTGAAATGGTACAAAGGAGGTGACTGATACAAACCCATCACAAGATATTTAAATGTAAGGAACAGTGATATTTTAAAAGGCACTGAAGAGAGTGCATCAAAGCTTAGATATAATTCCAAACAATGAATGACATGGAATTCTGGCCAAAGAACAGCCATTATTGCTGTTAAAATTCCTATTTAAATGTTTCTTATAAAATTATAGAAATACTCATTGAAAAATGACAAATATTCATTGGTTTAAAATATTTAAAACATTTCAGGATAAAATTACTGCAGGTTCCACTTTTATTGAGTAGCTTTTCTTGGGCAGCTATAAGAGCTGGACAAAGCACACAACAGCTGTTTGGAGGGTTGTAGAACATCCTGTGCAGGCAGGACTTGGGGGTCTACAGTCTCTGAGACAAGGAAAGCACAAGATTGTGAGCACCAGCTCCATGAGGCTTCTCCCCTAAGGCATTTGCTATTTCAATGGTGAGAGAAGAGAGTCTGAGCAGAAAGAGGAGGAAAAATGAGCTGAAATTTGGTTCCAGCCAAGTCCGGGAACTTCTGCTTCCAGTCAGATGTGGTAAAGGCAGAGCAACAGTTAAACGTTGATTTAATAAATACTGTGTGTTTGAAAACACCAGAGGGATGTGGAAGCAAACAGGACTAGGTGAAATAAAATTTCAAAAAGGAAAGAGCCTTTTTAGGTGAGATTGCCACACATGCCCTCACCCGGGGGAATTTGCTGAATCTGGACTCTGATAATCAGACCTGTCTTACCAGAAGACAATTGTAAGTACAGTCTGTCAGAATTGATCTATGTTAGCTTTTAAATAGCACAAGTTTTGTTTGGCTGTTAATTTTTACTGCCTCCACTAGGAGACTCTATGAAGGGAAAGACATTGTATCATTTGCCACATGATCTCCAGAACATTCTTCAGTTTGGGCTGTATGACTTCTATAAATATTTGTTAATTGTTGGTTTCATGAATGCTATGGACTGAATGTCTATGTAATCCAATTTCATAAGTTAAAATCCTAATCCCCGACGTGATGGTATTTGGAAGTGGGGCCTTTGGGAGTTAATTAGCTTAGATGAGGCCATGAGTGTGATGCCCCCATGATGGGATTAGTGCCCTTACAAGGAGATGGAGGGCCAGAGCTCTCTCTGCTAGATGAGGGTAGAGCAAGAAGCTGTCCTTCTGCAAAACAGGAAGAGAGCTCTCAACAAAGGCCACTCAGCTTGAACCTAGATCTTGAACATCCAGTCTTCAGAACTGTGAGGAATGCACTTCTGTTGTTAAGAGTGCCCAGTCTAGGGATGGCCCGGTGGTGCAGTGGCTAAGTGTGGGTGCTCTGCTTCGTGCCCCCAGGGTTCATAGGTTCAGATCCCGGACATGCACCAATGCACTGCTTCTCAAACCATGATGTGGCCGCGTCCCATATAAAAAGTAGAGGAAGATGGGCAAATACGTTAGCCCAGGGCCAACCTTCCTCAGCAAAAAAGAGGAGGATTGGCATCAGATGTTAGCTCAGGGCTGATCTTCCTCACACACACACACACACACACACACACACAAACACACACACACACACACACACAAAAGCCAAAGATGCCCAGTCTAGGGGTCTGCCCCATGGCCTAGTGTTTAAGTTCAATTAGTTGCCTTCAGTGGCGTGAGTTCGGTTGTTGGACACAGACCTATACCACTCATCAGCAGCCATGCTGTGGGCATGACCCATATACAAACTAGAGGAAGACTGGCATGGATGTTAGCTCATGGTGAATCTTCCTCAGAAAAATATAAATAAATAAAGTGCCCAGTCTATGACTAGGACACTGAGTGTGTGAATAAGTTCATTTAGATTGACGATCCTTCTTCTACATGACACGTTATTGTCAATGATTCCTAAATTGGTGTGAGTCAAATTTCCCTTAAGGATCATAAAGATGTTAAGTCCCTTCTCCCTAGATATGCACATATTGATACACATGAAAACATGTTGGGTCAAGTGCTTTATTGACACCTTAGTCTCACACCTGATCCCATTGGCCTTCAGTGAACCTCAGTGTTACAGTCAGTGTATTCCCCAAAGGGCAATAAAGGAAAGTCCCTGAACTGAAAAGGGGTGGGTATCCATCGTGCAGCTCTTGCCCTCTGCCCAGCCAGCTCCAGAGCAGGGTCAATTTACAAGATAGGCTTTTTTCCAGGCAGCTCTGTGTTTCTCCCAGCCTGTTCTCATTTAGGATGATCTCACCAGGAGGAATGAGTGGAAATTTGGAGGGAAGAGCTACAGAAGGCGTCTCCCAGGGGAAATTCTTTGTGGTTACATGACCTAGAATATGGACACGTGACTGCTCTAAGGTGTCCTGAAAATGGAACCCTTCTCGTGTCTGCCATATCCTTCCATGTCCTCTTTCCCCTCCATCTCTCTGTTCTTGGTGGAGAAATTCCCTTGGCAACGACAATAAAAAAATGAAAGTAGGGAATGGCCCATTTCCAGTCTCAGAATTCTGTGAAATTTTACTGCCTATCGCCAGTCTCCCAGGACTGACACTCTTTTTATTCTTTTAAGATTAGATTACATTTTAATCTCCTTTAATCAGAGTTTTCTCTCATCCTTGTTATGTATATACATGTTCTAATACATAATATTGAAAACATTATTTTTGGCCCTACAATTTCCAGATTCACTCATAGTTGTTTTCTGATGGATGCATGCCTTTGTAATTATGTTTATAACTCCATTAACTATAGAAATTGACTAAATGATGAGTAGTAATGTACTAATACAGGAAAATGGCCCATTTTTATTCAACATAAAGTTTCATGTTTTCATCAAGACAAATACATGAATACTTAATTGTTCAGCAAAAACTCTTACTGTGTACAAGTGAGCAATTATAAATCTATTGGAGTTGGTTTACCTTGTTGATTATTCCTTGTTTCCAAATTGTGCATTCAGCATTTCCATGAACCCATTAGAATCCTGCATCTTTATCCTACCATTTTATTTTTTTTGTTATAATTTTTATTTATTTATTTTTTCCCCCAAAGCCCCAGTATATCGTTGTATGTCATAGCTGCACATCCTTCTAGTTGCTGTATGTGGGACTTGGCCTCAGCATGGCCGGAGAAGCGGTGTGTCGGTGTGCGCCTAGGATCCGAACCCGGGCCGCCAGCAGCGTAGCTCGCACACTTAACCACTCAGCCACGGGGCCAGCCCTATCCTACCATTTTAAATACTAGGTCATTGACAAAAGTCCACATGACTTGTTCAGTTGTGTGCTAATGGGTCCTCCGTAGGGTGTCTTCCTGGGTATGTTTTCCAATGTGAACTCCAGCTGATGGCCTTGTGACACTGATATAAATACTGGTGTCTCCACAGATCATGGGGCCAATGATGTGTGGTCCTTTACATAGTCATATATAACCTAATACTTTTCATCCTATTAGTGTAAGGAATGCTATGGAAGGTAGATTGGTGACAATTAACAAAAGATGATTGATTATGAACATGCTGTTAGGGAGAAAAATTGAACCTCTGGGTATAAAGTTTTACTTTTTATGCAATAAATCAGCCACCCTAACAAACCCCGTTTATAGGCAGGTCTATATATATATATATATATATATATTAGATTAAGATTATATCATCTATTTGTTTGAATGTGCCTTTGTAAAGTATGCCTTGTTTCTCTTGCCCTTTTGTACTGGGAGAAATATGGAATAGCTAGAAACTGACTGGATGACTCTGGTCTGAACTCAGATCACGTACGGCTTGAATCGTTTAACAAATGAGCGATTAATGGCGGCTACACCACTGGGATCTCCTGATCAAACATCGTGGTCATACACCCTATTGTGGATATGGACTGTAGAATAGGACTGTGCTGTTTTCTCGAGGGTAATTTGTTCTGTTGATCAATATTTTGGATCAATAAGTGATAAAATATTTTGACTAGCTGGTCTAGATTTTAATCACTCAGAGGTTATTTTCTTCTCTGAGGTCACCCCAACCAAAATTGTTAGTCCATTTAAGTTTTGTTATCCCTTGATTTGGCTTACCTTTGTTTTTTTTTAATTCATTGAAGCTCCATAGGGTCTTCTCGTCTTACTTTGTCATTCCCGCCTCTTCAGGGAAAGGTCAATTTCACTGATTAAAAGTAAGAGAGAGTAAAATCCTCGAGTGGCCGTTCATACAAGTCCTCATTTAGACAACAAATGATGATGCTGCCTTTGCAGGGTCCAGTCACTGTGGCCTTTACACCGTGTCACTGGGCAAGCAGTGCCTGTAACACCAGAAATGCCAGAGGAGATGCTTTTGGTAAACAGGTGGGGGCTGTGTTTGCCGAGTTTCTTTTACGTTTTTATTTTATTTATTTATTTTTTTTTTTTTAAGATTTTATTTATTTATTTTTTCCCCCCAAAGCCCCAGTAGATAGTTGTGTGTCATAGCTGCACATCCTTCTAGTTGCTGTATGTGGGACGTGGCCTCAGCATGGCCGGAGAAGCAGCGCGTCGGTGCGAGCCCGGGATCCGAACCCGGGTCGCCAGCAGCGGAGCACGCTCATTTAACCACCAAGCCACGGGGCCGGCCCTCTTTTACATTTTTAAATCTTTCCTTGAATGCCTACTTGTGTTGGGTTAACAGTTAATGTAATAAATAATTGTTGGGTTGAATTTATTTTATTGTTAACTTTCCGTGATGATCTGTTCTAAGATTATGCAAGGAGAAATAATTCTTGTTCCTCATAGTAACAGTAGTACTTTTATGAATTAATAGATTAATGCAGTATTAGGTTAGGAGTTAGTTTCTGTGATTGAAATTAAGATAAGTATATTGTTGAACCTGAAGTCTTTCTTAATTGCTGTTCGAATTTAGGCCAACTAGGGTATTGTTTGTACTCCCTCTTTAAGGAAGGTTGTATCCTGTATCTAAAAGGCTGTACCTCTTTAGGACTGGGTCTGGGGAAGGCAGGAGGCTGGACAAAGTGTGGAGCTGGCTCTGGCCCAGAGGGATGAGCAAGAGACACAGGGCACCTGCTGCCACACACAGCCGCAGCAGACATCACCCATCAGTCACGACATGCTTGGCTGCAGAGACCAGAGAGCCCCCCAGTCCTCAACAAGTTGCACACGGAAGCCACTCCCGGGCAGAGCAGGGGGCTGTGATGAACTCATTTGCCATCCCCGCTCCCCTAAAACGTGCTCCAGGCCTCCTCTCCCCACTTATTCCGCCAGCTCCTCACTGTCCTCGGGATTCAGGCCTTCAAGGCCTGCCAGCAGGCTGCTCCAGCACTTCTCCTTCCTTCCCATCGCCTCCCCTCTCTGCTCCCACTCTAGTTCCAGGGCAAGTTACCTGTGGCTCCTGAATGCTGCTCCTTGGCCTGGAAGGGCCTTCCTTCACCCCATCCACCCTGTGCACTCCTACTTACCCTTCAAGACTCGACTCCAGTGATGCCGCCTCAGGAAGCCGTCCCTGACGCTCCATCTCCCCAGGCTTGCTCTGGGCCACCACTCTGCCTTCTGTCCACGTCCATCACTGCCTGGAACCCTGCTCGGCCCCGTTCTCTGGTCTTCACGTGTACCCCAGCCCCTCAAGTGGGAAGGAAACTCTTAGGCTCAGGGCAATGGAGCAGATTCCTGGACTGTGGTGACACTGGCCACCTCAGGAGAGGTCATTCTTTGGGCCTTTTCCAGCTGTGGCCCATTGCAGCTCAGCTGGAGCCAGGACACAGGGAGGATGGCTCTGGGCCCAGCAGACCACAGCGTCGGCTTAGGGAAAAGGCACAGGGGGCCACACAGAGGGGCTCGGGACAAAACTGCAAGTCAACGATACCCTTGCTAAGGGCAGCAGGGGCAAAGGCAGCTGCACAGGCTGCAGGAAATGCTGGCGAGCTTTTCATCTGCTCAGAGAGTCCCAGGGCTGGATAGAAGGAACTCAGGAGGCCCATCTGAGGTGGAGGTCACCTCGGGGGCATGCAAGCAGAAGCTGCGGGTCCCACAGCAAGCGGAATCTGAAGAGGTGACCCTCAAACTCCTTGCGGCTCTAACTTCTCCGAGTTGGAAGTCAGTCCCCTCAGTCACAGCCTCTAGCTGCCCCCTCACAGGGCTGTGCCTCTCAAACACTGCTCCCAAGGCGAGTGGAGGCTGAGGGTGAAGGCAACCTCCTACCCGTGAGAACCGCTGTGATCACGGCCTCCCACGAGTGGCTAAGGATGATGAGCAAGGGACAGAGGGACTGACCCACACGACTTCCCCTTGCATGCTGAACATGCTTGTGATTCACAGGGCCAATCAGTATCTGTCCTTCTCCTCCACTCCTCTCTCCCCAAAAGGACATGTCAGTGTTTACTATGACATCCACAGACACATGAAGGGCATCTGGGAAGATGTGTACATCTGGAGAGTCAGGAAATGTGAAAACCAGTAATATCTGCATCCATGTGTGCAGATACTGACATCTACATACAGCTGTCACATTCCTCCAGCAGCCCTGGAATACTCCACAATCATGCTGGCAGGTTTTGGCACAGAGTAGCCAAACCAACTGGTGGTGTCCCTATATGTCACCACTGCTGGGGTCTACCTTGAGATTCGGGGGAGGCAGGGTGCCATGCCCCATCTCACAAAAGTCTGGCTGGTGTCCAGGAGGGTCTCACAGCCTTCGACGATCATGCCTTCCATGGCTATGTTTTCCTGGATGCTCTCTGTCTCATTTACTTCATTGTACGTTATCCTGTCGGGACAGAAAATGTCAGAGAGAGGCTGCCCCCGTCTCTCAGGGAGAAGGGAATGCCGGGCCTCTGGCCAGACCTAGGAAGAAGGCCTGGCACTCAGGATTCTCAGGTGGAGCCTGTGGTCACAAAGGGGGACAGAGCATGCATATTGAATGCCCGCTCTGCCAGGCACTCTAGGGGCATGATCTCACATCATCCTTCTGATAGCCCAAGGAGACAGGTGTTGGAAATGGAAATGGAGATTAATAGCTAGAAAGCAGGTCTGATTTAAAAGTCTGAACCACGTGGAACAGAGATGGCAAAACTGGGAGGACAGGAGTATAGGAAACCTTTCTTCATTACTCTGCCCCCCACACCACTACTGGCCTTATCTCCATCCATAGAACTCCACCCACCCATCCTTCCTCAGGGCCTTTGCACTTACTGTCTCCACCCCTCCCCCAATGCACGTTATACAGTTGCTTTCTTAATGTTCAGGCCCTGGAATGGCTTAGTTTTGGAGCACCTGGCAATCCAGCTGGCTCACGGAAAGTCTGACTCCAGTAGGCTCCAGCATGTCTGCGGGGAGCAAGACACACCTTGCCCCTTAATGTGAGAATAAGAACAACTCTCCTATTTGTCCTGTTATGACTGCGGCAACACCCCTCCTCCAGGAGGTGGCGCCATTTAACTGCTTTTTAAAAATAGCATTGGTGGTGGGGCCGGCCCCGTGGCTTAGCGGTTAAGTGTGCACGCTCCGCTACTGGCGGCCCAGGTTCAGATCCCGGGCGCGCACCGACACGCCGCTTCTCTGGCCATGCTGAGGCCACGTCCCACATACAGCAACTAGAAGGATGTGCAACTATGACGTACAACTATTTACTGGGGCTTTGGGGGAAAAAAAGGAGAAGGATTGGCAACAGATGTTAACTCAGAGCCGGTCTGCCTAGGCAAAAAGAGGAGGATTGGCATGGATGTTACCTCAGGGCTGATCTTCCTCACACACACACAAAAATAATAATAATAACAATAATAATAATAATACCCATAAAATTGTTAAAAATATATCATAGTCTCTGACCAAGAGGAAACAAGGCAAATTGAGCAGTTGAATAGCAGTGTAATAAACTCCATACAAGGATCTTACTGCAGCATTATGTATAATAGTGAAACTGGACATAATCCCATCTCTATCAAAGAAGAGATAAACAGATCATGGTATTCCTGTTCTTTGGAGTACCTCTAAAACTTCTAAAAAGCTAAGTTAGGGTGGCGAGCACTGATAAGGAGAGACATCTATGATATATGGTTTGGGAAACAGCAAATTGCAAAATGATGTAGTTATGTCATTTATGTTAAAAAAAACTTTATGTGTATTTATATATTCATAGGAAATGTCCAGAACAATAAGCTGCAACCTCTTAACTATAGTTCCTTCTGAGTAGGGGAGTGAGTTTGCAGGGAAAGGGATGGATGGGGGAGGTTTCACTTTACTCTACATAGATCTGGGTAACTTGACTTTTTTTTTTTTATTGATGTTTTAATGGTTTCTAACATTGTGAAATTTTGGGTTGTACATTTTTGTTTGTCCATCACCACATATATGACTCCCTTCACCCCTTGTGCCACCCCCCACCCCCACTGCCCTGGTAACCACAGTCCAGTTTTCTCTGTCCATGTGTTGGTTTATATTCCACATATGAGTGAGATCATGCAGTGTTTGTCTTTCTTTTTCTGGCTTATTTCACTTAACATAATACACTCCAGGCCCATCCATGTTGTTGCAAATGGGACGATTTTGTCTTTTTTATGGCTGAGTAGTATTCCATTGTATATATATCCCACATTTTCTTAATCCAATCGTCAGTCGAGGGACACTTAGGTTGCTTCCACTTCTTGGCTATGGTGAATAATGCTGCAATGAACATAGGGGTGCATAAGCCTCTTTGGATTGTTGATTTCAGGTGCGTTGGATAGATTCCCAGTAGTGGGATGGCTGGATCATAGGGCATCTCTATTTTTAATTCTTTGAGGAATCTCCATACCGTTTTCCATAGAGGCTGCACCAATTTGCATTCCCACCAGCTGTGTATGAGGGTTCCTGTTTCTCCACATCCTCTCCAACATTTGTTGTTTTTTGTCTTGGTGATTATAGCCATTCTAACGGGTGTGAGGTGGTATCTTAGTGTTGTTTTTTTTTTTTTTTTTTTTTTTTTAAAGTTTTTTTTTTTTCATTTTTTCCCCCCTAAGCCCCAGTAGATAGTTGTATGTCATAGGTTCACATCCTTCTAGTTGCTGTACGTGGGACTCGGCCTCACGTTGGACGGAGAAGTGGTGCCTCGGGGCGCGCCCAGGATCCGAACCCGGGCCGCCAGCATCAGAGCGCACGCACTTAACCGCTAAGCCACGGAGCCGGCCCCTTAGTGTTGTTTTGATTTGCATTTCCCTGATGATTAGTGATGGTGAGCATCTTTTCATGTGCCTATTGGCTATCTGTATATCTTCCTTGGAGAAGTGTCTGTTCATTTCCTCTGCCCATTTTTTGATCGGGTTGTTTTTTTTTTGTTGTTCAATTGTGTGAGTTCTTTATATATTATGGAGATCAACCCCTTGTCAGATGTATGTTTTGCAAATATTCTCTCCCAGCTGGTTGGTTGTTTGTTCATCTTGATTCTGGTTTCATTTGTCTTATAAAAGCTCTTTAATCTGATAAAGTCCCACTTGTTTATTTTTTCTTTAGTTTCCCTAGTCTGGGTAGGCATGTCATCCGAAAAGATTCCTTTAAAACCAATGTCAAATAGTGTGTTGCCTCTATTTTCTTCTATGAGTTTTATAGTTTCAGGTCTCACCTTCAGGTCTTTGATCCATTTTGAGTTAATTTTTGTGAATGGCGATAGCATATGGTCCACTTTCATTCTTTTGCATGTGGCTGTCCAGTTTTCCCAACACCATTTATTGAAGAGACTTTCCTTTCTCCATTGCATGTTCTTAGCACCTTTGTCGAAAATTAGCTGTCCGTATATGTGTGGTTTTATTTCTGGGCTTTCAATTCTGTTCCATTGATCTGTGTGTCTGTTTTTGTACCAGTACCATGCTGTTTTGATTACTATTGCTTTGTAGTATGTTTTGAAGTCAGGAATTGTGATGCCTCCTGCTTTGTTCTTTTTCTTTAGGATTTCTTTAGCTATTCGGGGTCTTTTGTTGCCCCATATAAATTTTAGTATTCTTTTTTCTATTTCTGTGAAGAATGTCATTGGGATTCTGATTGGGATTACATTGAATCTGTAGATTGCTTTAGGTAATATAGACATTTTAACTATGTTTATTCTTCCAATCCACGTGCATGGGATATCTTTCCATTTCTTTATGTCATCGTGGATTTCCCTCAATAATGTCTTGTAGTTCTCATTGTATAGGTCCTTCACCTACTTGGTAAGATTTATTCCTAGGTATTTTATTCTTTTTGATGCAATTGTAAATGGTATTATCTTTTTGAGCTCTCTTTCTTTTTTTTTTTTTAAGATTTTATTTATTCATTTATTTCCCCCAAAGCCCCAGTAGATAGTTGTATGTCATAGGTTCACATCCTTCTAGTTGCTGTACGTGGGACTCGGCCCCGCGTTGGACGGAGAAGTGGTGCCTCGGGGCGCGGTCGGGATCTGAACCCGGGCCACCAGCATCAGAGCGTGCGCACTTAACCGCTAAGCCACGGAGCCGGCCCTGAGCTCTCTTTCTGTTAGTTCATTATTAGCATACAGAAATGCAACTGATTTTTGTAGATTGATTTTGTACCCTGCAACTTTGCTGTAGTTGTTGATTGTTTCTAACAGTTTTCCAACAGATTCTTTAGGGTTTTCTATATATACAATCATGTCATCTGCAAATAGTGAGAGTTTCACTTCTTCGTTACCTATTTGGATTCCTTTTATTCCTTTTTCTTGCCTAATTGCTCTGGCCAAAACCTCCAGTACTATGTTGAACAGGAGTGGTGAGAGTGGGCAGCCCTGCCTCGTTCCCGTTCTCAGAGGAATGGCTTTCAGTCTTTCCCCGTTGAGTATGATGTTAGCTGTGGGTTTGTCATATATGGCCTTTATTATGTTGAGGTACTTTCCTTCTATTCCCATTTTATTGAGAGTTTTTATCATAAATGGATGTTGTATCTTGTCAAATGCCTTCTCTGCGTCTATTGAGACGATCATGTGGTTTTTATTCTTTGTTTTGTTGATGTGATGTATCACGTTGATTAATTTGCGGATGTTGAACCATCCCTGCGTCTCTGTTATAAATCCCACTTGATCATGGTGTATGATCTTTTTAACACGTTGTTGTATTCGGTTAGCCAATATTTTGTTGAGGATTTTTGCATCAATGTTCATCAGCGATATTGGCCTGTAATTTTCTTTCTTTGTATTGTCTTTGGTTTTGGTATCAGGGTGATGTTGGCCTCAGAATGATTCAGGAAGTGTTCCATCTTCCTCTATTTTTTGGAATAGTTTGAGGAGGATGGGTATTAAATCTTCTTTGAATGTTTGGTAAAATTCACTGGAGAAGCCATCTGGTCCTGGACTTTTATTTTTTGGGAGGTTTTTGATTACTATTTCAATCTCTTTACTTGTTATTGGTCTATTCAGATTCTCCATTTCTTCTTGGTTCAATTTTGGGAGGTTGTATAAGTCTAAGAATTTATCCATTTCTTCTAGATTGTCCAATTTGTTGGCATATAATTTCTCATAGTATTCTCTTATAATCCTCTGTATTTCCATGGTATCCGTTGTAATTTCTCCTCTTTCATTTCTAATTTTATTTACTTGAGCCTTTTCTCTTTTTTTCTTAGTAAGCCTGGCTAAGGGTTTGTCTATTTTGTTTATCTTCTCGAAGAACCAACTCTTTGTTTCATTAATCCTTTCTACTGTTTTTTTGGTCTCAATATCATTTATTTCTGCTCTGATTTTTAAAGATTTTTATTTATTTTTTGCCCCCCAAAGCCCCAGTACATAGTTGTCTGTCACAGCTGCACATCCTTCTAGTTGCTGTATGTGGGACTCGGCCTCAGGCTGGACAGAGAAGTGGTGTCTTGATGCACACCCGGGATCCGAACCCGGGCCGCCGGCATCGCAGCGCGCGCACTTAACCACCAAGCCACAGGGTCGGCCCTCTGCTCTGATTTTTATTATTTCTCTCCTTCTGCTGGCTTTGGGCTTTGTTTGTTCTTCTTTTTCTAGTTCTGTTAGGTGTAATTTAAGGTTGCCTATTAGGGCTTTTTCTTGTTTGTTAAGGTGGGCTTGTATCGCTATGAGTTTCCCTCTCAGGACCGCTTTTGCTGCATCCCATATGGTTTGATATGGCATGTTATCATTTTCGTTTGTTTCCAGATAGTTTTTGATTTCTCCTTTAATTTCATCAATGATCCATTGGTTGTTCAGTAGCATGTTGTTTAATCTCCACATTTTTGTCACTTTCCCAGTTTTTTTTTCCTGGTTCATTTCCAGTTTCATAGCCTTATGGTCTGAAAAGATGCTTGTTATGATTTCAAGCTTCTTAAATTTATTGAGGCTTGCTTTGTTTCCCAACATATGGTCTATCCTAGAGAATGTTCCATGCGCGCTTGAGAAGAATGTGTAGTCAGCTGTTTTTGGGTGGAGTGCTCTGTATATGTCTACTAGGTCCATCTCGTCCAGTTTTTCATTTAAGTCTAATATTTCTTTATTAACTTTTTGTCTGGATGATCTATCCATTGCTGTAAGTGGGGTGTTAAGATCCCCTACTATTATTGTGTTGTTGTTGATTTCTCCTTTTAGGTTTGTTAATAGTTGTTTTATGTACATTGGTGCTCCTATGTTGGGTGCATATATATTTATAAGTGATATGTCTTCTTGATGGAGTGTCCCTTTTATCATTATATATTTCCCTTCTTTGTCTTTCTTAACCTGTTTTATCTTGAAGTCTACTTTGTCTGATATGAGTATGGCAACACGTGCTTTCTTTTGTTTGCCATTAGCTTGGAGTATTGTCTTCCATCCTTTCACTCTGACCCTGTGCTTGTCTTTAGTGCTAAGATGTGTTTCCTGAAGGCAGCATATTGTTGGGTCTTGCTTTTTAATCCATCCTGCCACTCTGTATCTTTTGATTGGAGAGTTCAATCCATTTACCTTTAAGGTAATTATTGAAATATGAGGGCTGAATGTTGTTGTTTTGTCACTTATTTTCTGGTTCTTTTGCATTTCCTTTGTTTCTTGTCCCATTTGTTTTGGACTGCCAATTCAGTTTGGTTGTTCTGTCTTATGATTCTTCTAGTTTTCTCTTTGTTTATCATATGTGGTTTTGCTTTGATTATTTGTTTAGTGGTTACCTTGAGGTTTGGGCAAAAAATCTTGTGTATGAGATAGTCCATTATCTGATAGCCTCCTATTTCCTTATACTAAGTCAATTCAGTCACTTTCCTCTTCCCCTTCTAAGTTTTTCTTGCTATACCTTATTCTATCTTGTGTTGTGGCTGTGTGTTTACAGTGATGAGGTTAAATTTATTTTTGGTGAATTTCTTCCTTTGATCTTTGAGTTTAGTATTTAAGTGGTTGCTAACCTATTCTGGTAAAGATCTATTATTTCTCTGATTTTGTCTACCTACTTTTCTCCTTACTCCAAGCTTTGTGTTCCCTTTCTCTTCTTTTTTTCAGGCCTGAGGGCCTTCTTGAGTATTTCTTGTAGTGGGGGTCTCGTGGCCATGAACTCCCTTAGCTTTTGTTTATCTGGGTGAGTTACTATTTCTCCATCATATTTGAAGGATATTTTTGCTGGATAGAGTATTCTTGGCTGAAAGTTTTTGTCTTTTAGTATTTTGAATATATCATTCCAGTCTCTTCTAGCCTGAAAAGTTTCTGTTGAGAAATCTGCTGAGAGCCTGATGGGAGTTCCTTTGTACGTTATTTTTTGTTTTTGTCTAGCTGCCCTTAATATTGTTTCTTTGTCATTGACCCTGGCTAGCCTTACCACTAGGTGTCGTGGTGAAGGCCTTTGTCTGTTAATATAAATAGGTGTCCTGTTGGCTTCGCTTACTGGTATTTCCTGGTCCTTCCCCAGATTTGGGAAATTTTCAGCTATTATTTCCTTGAATAGGCTCTCTGTTCCTCTTTCCCTCTCCTCTCCCTCAGGAATACCTATAATTCTTATGTTACATTTTCTAATAGAGTCAGATATTTCTCAGAGTCTTTCTTCATTTCTTTTTAGTCTTAATTCTCTCTCTTCTTCCATCTGGAGTATATCTGTATTTCTATCCTCTAAAGTACTAATTCTTTCCTCCATATTGTCAGCTCTGTTCTTTAAAGATTCCAGATTCTCCTTTATCTCCTCCATTGTGTTCTTCATCTCCATCAGCACTGATTGGTTTTTCTTTATGATTTCAATCTCTTTTGTGAAGAAACTCCTAATCTCATTGAATTGTTTGTCTGTGTTGTCTCGTATTTCGTTGAGTGTTTTTATGATAGCTACTTTGAAATCTCTGTCATTTAGTTTATGGATTTCTGTGTCTTCGGGGTTGATTTCTGGGTGCTTGTCATTTTGTTTCTGGTCTGGTGATTTCATATATTTTTGCATTGTGGTTCCTGTGTTGGTTTTGATTTTCCTCATCCTGGAAGTCTCTGGTTGCAATTTCCACCTGCCGCCACTGTCTGGTGGTAAAGGGCTGTGTAGTCTAAGCCCCCTGCACTCTGCCCCAGTTTTTCTGCTGCGATCCGCAGTTTTGTTCGTTTGTTTTTTTTTTCCCGCTGCGATCCACGGGTCCAGTCCAGTTTGTTCAGGTCTGCCTCGGATCGCTATGTCTGGTCGAGCTGCAGACTCTGGGTTTCGGGGAGGGGGGAGCTCTCTCTTTTGCCCTCTGGGTCTCTGACGTGGGAGGCTTCTCGTTCGCCCCTCTTTATCCACTCTCTGGGGTGCTCAGATGTTGATGGTAGCCCTGTGGCTCCTCTGAGTCCTCTGTGCGGGAGTTTCCCACTGGCTGAGAGAGCCCGAAGAGCTACAGTTTTCCCGCCGAGGGCCGCCCCTCCCCCCTCTCTGGGAGCCGCGCGGACCGGGATCGCTGATCTGATGGGGAGGGAGCGGAGTTCTCCTTACCTCTCCCCACTTCCTCCGGGGGCCCAGCACGTTCCGCTCTCAGATGTGCGGCAGTGTGGATCCCTCCGCTCTAGGTTTTCACTGTGTGGGATTCCGTTGTTGGTCTGTGGCTGTTGCTTTTGTTGTATCTTGTGGGGGAAGAGTTCACGGGAAAGCTCACTCCGCCATGATGCTGACGTCACTCCTTGACTTTTTTTATAGTATGTAATTCTTTCATAATTAGAAAAATGAGTGATGTGACCGTTTGGTGCAGGGCAATACTATTATGTTCCCCAGTCTCTGTACTGTATGTTACTGCACAGCACGGACTGTAGGAGAAAGCCCAGAGGAGCAATGAAGACAAAGAAGACATGACACCTGCAAAAAGTCAGTGGAGTATTTCTACATAACAAACCTTCCAGGTGAGTGATGGTCAGTATCTTCCACTGCTCCAGCTCTCACAATAAACCTAGAACCTGCCCAGGGTAAGCTGGAGGACCACGCCTGACTAGTCCACTCCCTGCATGGGGCCGGTTTGTGCAGGGTGACTGTCATCAAGCAGACAATGGACTCAGGTTGGGGCGTGTGCCTTTGGAGAGGATGGCAGAGAGGCACAAATTGGAACGCCAGCTAAGTGCACACACCTGAGAGGCGGAGTTCCAAGTGGAGACTCAAAATATACCAAGAAACTGTGTGAAGTGAAGGAAGCACTCGACCTCTCTGAGCCTCAGTGTTCCCCCCTGTAAAATGGGGATCACAGGCCTACTTCACAGAGCTGTTGGGGAAGATACATAAAAGTGCCTGTGACAGTCAGTGTCACATTATTAACAAAGTCGTCTCCGACTTCAGAAAATCAATGAAAAGAATAATGTTGATGAGACCAAAGACAAGATGCCCAGCTTCGTTACCAGCCCCAGCAGCATGAGAATGAGAGGAGCTCCGAGTAAGCAGGGTTCTTCACAGCTCCACTGGAGAGGATGAACATGGGCTACACCAAGATAAGGGGCTGTTGTACAGTGACACGTGTAGTGAGAGTGGGTCCCTAAAGATACTGTGAAATAGTGTTACACACAGTGGCTCCTAGGAAACAACTACAAAGCAATGAATGCAGCAGATAGGAGTGGGAATGGGGCAAGCAGAGGAGGGTCAGAGCTACAAAATCTGACGGAAGACACTGAACCACGACGAGTGCCCAGCTCTGTCAACAGCTGCTGTGGTTGCGCCAGGAGATCAAACGTTTGAGACAGCCATTGTGGGGACTGCTGGGAGCACAGTTGTCACTGCGGCCACACCTCAACAGCAGTGCATCGGAGCACACACACCCCGAGACTTTCCTCTCCATTAATCCTTGTTTTAAGATGATGAATATCCTCATGTTACAATGTTTCCTTCCAACACTTGTGGACGAGTGTCATCAGAACCCCCTGAAGAGGGCACAGGCCAGAGTAGGATGGAACACTGGGGGCTGGGGGAGGGGCGCTGCACCTGACTACACGGACTATCACCTGGGCCTATTGAACACGAGAGAAGAACCCGAGGATGTGGTCTAATGAGACTTCCCTGTCTTGCCACATTCAGAGACACTACACACTTTCTCATCCTTTCTTTACAAAAATGTTAAAGAATTCATGTGTCATTAATTCATACAGAGGCAAATTCTTGACAAAGTGACAGGGTCCAGTTTCCATGACCAGGTTTTTCAGTTGCTTTGATAATATCCCACATTCAGAAATTGGAAATGTAACCTATTGGGATGTATAATATAAACAGGGACTTTTTTTCCTGTAGATCAACGCCCAGATTTTTAGGGACGACATAAATCATGAAAGCTGCTAACCATTCCTCCACACGTTTCAATAAGACTTTTAAGTTAATTTACCAATCTCAGGAAAAGATAACTTGGCAATTCAAATTTTTTGTTTCTGCATTCAAGCGTACAGTACAGCCAAGAGAATGAGCAGAAAAAAATTAACAGGAAGGTCTTGCTTGCATTTTATCTTTTGCAAATAAGCAGGATATTTTATGCTCTATTCCTTTCACCACTCTAATCAATTTTTAAAGAATATGGTACCTCTGACTATCCCTAGGCATGTTTATCCGGGAACCTTGTCAGAATTCAAAGCAGAGATGTTAAAGCTGACGGGTTTCAAATGCTGCCCAAGTGCTGTCTACCTTGAACGTCCCTCTCCCAAAGCTGGATGACTGGTCTCTTCCTGAGTGATCAGAGTCGCCACCCGTGTCCCTGAGAGACTGGCCACTCATGCCTGAGCTGAGATTAGGTGATCAATCTAAAGGGCAAAATGCTTAAGCTATTCTCATCTTAAGGTTGCTATTTTGGAGGCCACTGCACTGGAATGCGTTGGTGAAAACGGCCTACTAGATACTTGCCTGGGAATTGGGTTGTTCTCCTCTGCTCTTAGCGGATCCTGGGGAAACCAATGATTAACCTCACAGATGCCTCAACTTCCATATCTGCAAAAAAGGCAAGCAACAGCCAATGTTACCACCCTGCAAAGCTCTTAAGTTGTACTTGCAAGAGCGGCCACAAGAGCGAATCTCTCTCAAAAGCTGATGAAAGGATGGCACTTTGGCTGGAGAAGGCAGAGGGCAGCAGGCAAAGTGGAAAGTTTCTGGGATGTCAAACCAGTTCCCATAGGCAGTTTAGAGAAGCACCTGGCCCTGGACTAGGTAGGAGGCTGTGGAAAGACCCACAGGCACGCAGGTGGGAGGAGGAATCAAGCAATGGAGGGAGGCGGTGTGGAAGAGGCACGAGTCCGACTTCAATTTTGGACAAAACCAGTTGCACGCTGCAGGCCCTTGGCTGCCCATGCAGCCGCCACATCCTCCTAACTCCCTGGTCCCGCTCATCCCGTGGCATCCCTCCGGGACTCAGCCCACGTGCAGCGGGTGCAGGACCAGAGTCCTGAGTCAAGGGCGGTTTGGCCCTCGGCCAAGCGCACACCGCCCTGCTCCTCCCCCCGGGGTTAGGCACCGCCCCATGCCCACAGCCTCCTGGGATTTGTAGTCCTGTAGTCCTGCAAGCTCCCAGCTGGGAGCGGTTAAGAGACAAAAGCTCCCAGCATACACAGCTAGGGGCCCCAACTCCCACCTTGTCCCCCCGCCCCTGGTCCCCATCCCTCTGCTTCTCCACCCCACCCTCTACCCCGCCTCTTCTCTATACCATGACCACTCTCTATGCCCTGCCCACCCCCCAGAGTATGCGCAGTGTGGTTGGGCTGCATCCCTTGAGGCCGGCACTCAGGTAGGGGTGGGGCTCACCAGCCTGGCTATTGCTGAGGATGCTTGCAGCCCTCGTGGAAACTTCCTGGCCAGTATTTGAAGTGTAAATTCAATATCTAAAATGGAAATACTGGGTGCCTGGGATTCTGGAATTTGCCTTTTCAAGGCCACCTGTCCTACCATCCCCTCCATCCCTCCAGGTTGCCATGATCCTCCCTCTGGCTCCCGTGGTCAAGGTCGCTGCAGAGATCCTTCCTTTGGACCTCGCCCACCTGAAGGGCCCATACCCATCATAAAAACTCAAAGCCATGACACTTGCCAAATTGAGCCAAAAATGGAAAGACCCAGGGGGCCACGCAAGGGTGAGGGCATTAATAGATACTTGGAAGTATTAAAATCCATCTGAAGATGCCATGAGTGAACATGTTCCACTTTAAAACAAAACACTGCTGTTATTCTGAGATATTGAGTTAGGATCTTTGTGGAAATATGCAGGATTTAAAGTGTTTATTGATGTATAACATGAGTACAGAAATATATGCAGAAGTCATCCATGTAAACCTCAAAGAATTATTACAAAGTGAACACACTTGTGTGACCAAGAACTAGCACCAGCTTCACTCAGGCGCTGACAATCCCTTTCTCCCTCCTTCCTCCCAAAAGGTAACCGATATCTTACCAGCAAACACTGTATATCGAGTTTGTCTTCTTATACGAGTGTTTTATTACAGAACAATTTAAACAATATACAAAATAAACAAAATAGCATAGTAGGCCCGTCACCCAGCTTCAACAACTACTAATTGTCTGCCAATTTTGTTTCATCCACACTCCATCCCATTCCCACCTCACTTTATTAATCTTTTAGTCCTTTGTGTGTGGGGGGGGTAAGATGTATGCACACTGAAAGGCACAACTCTCAACTGTACAGTTTTGGCAAATAAACATGCCCATATAACCTTCACCCCTTTAAGAATAGAATAGTTCCATCACCCCCAGAAAACTCTTTCCTCTTCCTTCCCAGGCAATTTTTTCTTTCCCCCGAGGCAAACACTGTTCTGATTTTTTCATCATAGGTTCATCTTGGCTGAAATCATCCCACGTGTTTTGTTTTCTGTCCAGCTTGCCTCCCTCGGCACGAGGTTGATGAGACTCACCCAGCATGTGTGTGTCAGCGTTTGCTCCTTGGCACGGCTGAGGGCGTTCTGCTCTGTGGATGCCCCACAGTGCGCTCGTCTTCCTCCTGGGGACGTGCAGGTCATCTCCTGTGAACATTCTTGTACAAACCCTTTTTTTTGCTGCTTAATTCCTTTATTAGCATTTAAGTGACACACCTTTGCATTTTATAGTGGTTGGTCCAGATTACAATATGCATCTTTAACATATCACAGCCTACCTAGACTTAATAGTGCACCAGTTTAATCAATGTAAAATATGGAAGCCTTGCTACAGAACAGTTCCATTTACCTATGTCTGTCCCTTATGCTATTGTTGTCATAAGTTTTACATCTACCCATGTTATAAATCCCACAATACAGTGTTATAATTTTTGCTTTAAATAGTCATAGGTCTTTTAAAGAAATTAAGAGAAAAAATTTAAGTATTTGGAGGGAGATGCTTTGAGGCTCTGCAAATGTACTGTTTCTTCTTTAAGTTTCACCCACAGTTTTTGCATTCATCAATCAGTCTTGCTCACAGTAATTTTTGTGTGTGTGTGAGGGAGATTAGTCCTGAGCTAACATCCATGCTAATCCTCCTCTTTCTGCTGAGGAAGACCGGCTCTGAGCTAACATCTATTGCCAATCCTCCTCCTTTATTTTTTGCCCCAAAGCCCCAGTAGATAGTTGTATGTCATAGTTGCACATCCTTCTAGTTGCTGTATGTGGGACGAGGTTTCAGCATGGCCAGAGAAGCGGTGCGTCGGTGGGCGCCCGGGATCCAAACCCGGGCCACCAGTAGCGGAGCGCGCGCACTTAACCGCTAAGCCACCAGGCCGGCCCTTGCTCACAGTAATTATTACTGTGGTGTTTTAGTGGCGATTTTCTATTTCATGCTATCCAGCCACGTTTATTATTTGGAATTCTGTAAGGAAGATTCCGCCCCTACTTCTCCCTTCCTTCTTCCTCTCTTTCTCTCTTTCTCTCATTCTTTTTTTTCTCTTTCTTTCTTCCTTTCTTATTTAATCTATTTTATATCAGTATAGACTCATGGATATTTATTTTGTTCTCTGGGTAAGAATCCAATGCCACCATTATTTATTTTGTTGCTCACAATTTTCCAGCTTGAGCCATTGGGAAGTCTTTCAGATTGATTCCTTTTGACACATCTCATCATTTTCTGTGTTTTGTTAAAGCACTTTCCTACTTTCTGGCACTACAGGATGTTCCCGGTTCATCTTGTATTTTCCATCTCCAGTCCTAGAATTAGCCACTTCTCCAAGAAAACCTGCTTCTTTTAATTGGAGAATGATATAAACCCAGATCTGGGAACTAGGTGTGCTCATTGATACTAGAGTGTCACTGCTTCTAGACCCACTCAGCAGAGCTTGGAAATGTATGTATGAATAGAAACTCAGGTATACACATCTATCTATTGATGTATCCATCTATCTATCAATCTAACTATCTATCTGGATAGATATATTAAAAGAGACATGGATTCATACTGATACTTCCAACTCCAATCCAGCACCACAGAGTTTATTCTAGCATTCTCCTTTTGTTTATATGTAACTTCTTTTACCAACAGTGAGAAACTTAACTCCAGTTATATACAATATATTTACTAATGTGTCAACTAGTTTCAGAATCGCTAATCCATACCCTTATGAAAAACACATTTATCACCTAGTGTACAGTGTTTGTGTCCAGTACTTTAGTTTTACAGTATTCCATCAAAACACTGTCTTCCAAAGTTACTTAGGTCAGGACCTTTCATCCCCACCCCTTCTGTGTGGTTATGTCACATGCTTGTAATACAGTGAGGTTCATTTGTCACTGCATTCCATCTGAGTTCCCCAGCATCCTGATTGATTTTTAAAATTTGCAGAGTAAAATTCACTCTTTGTAGTGTACAGTTCTATGGGTTTTGACAACTTTATGGTCATGTATCCACCTCCACAGTACCATACAGAGCTGTTTTTTCACCCCTAAAATTCTCTCATACTGTCTCTTTGTAGTCAACCGCTTCCCCCACTCCATCCCTTGGCAACCACTGATCACTTTGCATCCCTGTAATTCTGCCTTTTCTAGAAAGTCATATAAATGGAATTATATACCATATAGCCTTTTGAATCTGGCTTCCTTCACTTAGAGAAATGCATCCAAGATTCATCCATCTTGTTGTGTGAATCAAGAGTTTATCCTTTTTATTGCCAAGTACTATTCTAATGTCCCGATGCACCACAGTTTCTTTCTCCATTCACCTGATGAAGGACATTTAGTTTATTTCCAGCTTTTGGCAATTATGAATAAAATGGCTATAAAGATTCACACAAAGGTTTTTGTTTAAACATGAGTTTTCAATTTGCGTCAGTAAATCTCTAGGAGTGGGATATCTGAGTCATATAATAAGTGTATGTTTAACTTTATAAGAACCTGCTCAACTGTTTTCCGAATGCAACTATCATGTTGCATTCCCAGTTCTAGTTGCTCGTAGTCCTCACCAGCACTTGGTATTTGCAATTTTATTTTTTATTTTAGCCACTAATAGGTGTGTGGTATCTTATTGTGGCTTCTGCTTCCTTTATGAAAGTGAGTTCTGCTAAATATAGAATCCTGTGTTGACTTTTGAGTTTTCTTTCTGCACTTGAAAGATGTCATTTTGTTATTGATTTGTTTCTTTTGTTTTTGATAATGTATCATCCATCATTCACATTATTTCTCCCTGTATGTAATGTCTTCCCCTGTATATATCTATTTCCCTGACTGCTTTCAAGATTTCCCTTTTATCTTTGGATTTTAGCAGCTTGACTATCACGTGCCTAAGTATGGTTTTAATTTGTATTTTATTTTGTGTGTTTCCTGACTTTCTTGGATCTAAAATTTAAGACTTTCCACCAAATTTTGGAAATTATGCTATTACTTATTGATTTGCCTTTCTGCCTCATTTAATTTTTCTGTCTCTCCCCTCTCTGCTGGGGACTCAATCATCTCACAGGTTGTAAGGCTCTCTTCATTTTTCTTCAAAATTTTTACATTCTTTTCTTCAGACTGGATAATTTCTATTGCCCTATTTTCATGTTTCTTCTACTGTTTCTAATCTAATGGTAAACTCAAAGGTATTTTTTAATTTCATCTTCCTATTTGGTTCTCTTTTGTAATTTCCATTTCTCTGCTGAGTTTCCACATCTGTTCATTCATTATGAGAATATTTTTGTTTACCACCATGATCGTCTTTATAATAGCTACTTTCTTATGCTTGTTTGCTAATTGCAACACCTTGGGGATAGCTTCTACTGCCTGCTTTTGCTCATATATGGATTGCACTTTCCTATTTCTTCAAATCTCATGATTTTTTAAATTGTGTACTGGAAACCATGAATGATAGTTAAAGAGCCTCTGGATTCTATTGTATCCCTTTGAAGAGTGTTGTTGTTTTTCTAGCAGGGAGTTAACTTGGCTGGACTGAAACTCCAATCCTATCTCTTTTACAGTGAGCATAGCTGAAATCCTCATTCAGTTCTTTCATCTTCCAACTGTTTTTACACTAGGCCCTCTGGGGCCTACCCTGCATGTGTGTTGTTCAAAGATCTGCCAATTTGGTGTGTGTAGGGGGGAGACATTCATACTTATTTTGAGATTTTCCTCTTTGTGGGTCCCTCTCTTCCTGAATTTCTCCCCTAAATTTCCAGCTACTCTGCCAGCCCCAAAATACATCCTCTAACATTACAAGTAAGACTGTAGTTTCTCCCCTGTCTGGGCCGTGTACAGATTTTGGAATGCTTTGAGGTAAAAGACTCAAGCTTGCAAATATCTCCTGGTGCAATTCCCATCATTTAAGGGAAGACTCCCTCTCAGTTCTGCTTGCTTTGGAAGAGATTTATACATACACACATATACACATTTATTATATGTGTATTACATATAGATACATGATTCTCTATAAATATATATAATATTTTATGCAGATTTTATCATTGTTATCTGTGAGAGTGTTAGTTCAACATGCTACTCCACCATTACTGGAAGCCAGACCTCGGTTTTGTTTCTTTTTTGGATTTTATATAAATGGAATTATAAAATATATAGCCTTTTGAATATAATTTCTTTTATGCCACATTATGGTTTTGATATTTATCCATGCTATTGCATGTAGCTAGTGTTTGTTTATTTGTTGAAAATAATTAATTTTTTTAAATGGTCATAAAATATGCATAACATAAAATTCACCATTTTAACCATTTTTAAGTGTACAGTTCAGTGACATTCAGTACATTCACATTATTGTGTAGTTATAACCTCCAACCATCCACAGACCTACTTTCACCTTGCACTGAAACTTTGTGCCCATTAAGCAACAACTCTCTGTTGTCTCTCCCTCTTGCCCCTGGGAACCACCATTCTCCTTTCTATTCCTATGAATTTGACTACTCTAAGTACCTTATATGAGTGGAATCATACAGTATTTTTCCTTTTGTGGCTGGCTTTATTTCACTTAGCATAAAGTCCTTAAGGTTCATCCATGTCATAGCATGTGTCAGAAATCCTTCCTTTTTAAGGGTGAATGGTATTCCACTGTGTGTATCCACCACATTTTTTTTGTCAATTCATCCGTTGATGGACACCTGGCTTGCTTCCAGCTTCTGGCTATTTTGAATAACACTGTTAACAACACGGGTGTACGTATATGTCTTTATACCTCTGCATTGAGTTCTTTTGAGTGTATACCTATAAATAGTGTTCTGAGATTCATTTTCTCCCATGTGGGAGGGTTCCCCAGACCTCCAACAAGCAATTCTTGGGATGTCAGCTGGTCGTCAGATAATTCAACTCAATTTGATGCTGTCAACCCAGAGATACATCAGATTCCACAGGTTGAGGGCTCAATCCTATAAGACTGCACACCCACCCAACCTCACCTCAACTTCAGATGCCAGTTAGAAGCCCAGGCTGTTACCTGTACTTCTGACTGACTGGCTATAAACCAGAGGTTCCCACAACCTCCTCCTTGGGTTTGATTAATTTTCTAGAGTGGCTCACAATACTCAGAGAAACATTTACTAGATCACTAGTTTATTATAAAAGGATATAACTCAAGAACAGCCTGATGGAAGTGGCTCATAGGGAAAGGTATGTGAGAAAGGGCACAGAGCTTTTATGCCATCTCCAGGTGCACCACTCTCCAGGCACTCCTTGTCATTGGCAACCTGGAAGCTCTCTGAACCTCCTTCTATTGGGATTTTTATGGAGGATCCCACATGTAGGCATGATCAATTATTAACTCAGTGTCCAGCCCCTCTCCCCTCTCTGGAGGATAAGGAGTAGAGCTAAACATTCCAAGCTTCTAATCAGGGCTTGGTCTGTCTGGTGACCAGCCCCCATCCAGGAGCCATCCAGGAGCCCACCCAGAGTTGCCTCAATAGAACAAAAGATTCTCCTAGTGTTCTTATCACTTAGGAAATTACAAGGGTTTTAGGAGCTCTGTGTCAGGGATGGAGTCAAAGACAAATATTAGAACAAGAGATGCTACTAGTATTCTTATCATTTTGAAAATGACAAGGGTTTTAGGAGTTCTGTGCCAGGAACTGGAGGAAGAGACCAATAAATATATTTTCTATTATTTCAGAACCCATAAGTGGAATTGCTAGATCATATGGTAATTCTATTTTTAATTTTTGAAGGAACTACCATACTGTTTTCCACAGTTTTATATTCTCACCATCAGAGTACAAGGGTTCCAATTTCTCAACATTCTTGCCAACATGTTATTTTCTGATTTTGTGATAGTAACTATCCTAATGGGTGTGAAGATGTATCTCATTGTGGTTTTATTTTGCATTTTCCTGATACTTAGTGACGTTGAGCATCTTTTCATGTGTGTACTGGCCATTTTTTATCTTCTTTGGAGAAATGTCTATTCAAGTCCTTTGTGCATTTTTAAATTGGGTTGTTTTTTTATTGTTGAGTTGTGGGAGTTCTTTATATATTCTAGATATTAATCCCTTATCAGATATGTGATTTGCAAATATTCTCAACCATTCTGTGGGTGGCCTTTTTACTCTGTTGATAGTATCTTGTGATACAGAAAACTTTTGCATTTTGATGAAGTCCAATTTGTTATTTTTTTTGTTGCTTATGTCTTTGGTGTCATATTAAAGAAATCACTGTTGGCAATGGCATTTGGACACAATGACACACAGATTTTACCCTGTGTTTTCTTCTAAGGATTTTATAGCTTCAACTCTAACATTCAAATCTTTGATCTATTTTGACTTAATTTTTGTATATGGTGTAAGGTAAGCATCCAACCTCATTCTTTTGCATGTGGGTATCCAGTTTTCCCAGCACCATTTGTTGAAAAACTTATCCTTTCTCCAATGAATGGTCTTTGCACCCTTGTCAAAAATCATTTGACCGTATATGCAAAGGTTTATTTCTGGGCTCTCTATACTATTTCATTAGTATATTGTGTGTATTTATGCCAGTACCACACTGTTTTGATTACTTTGTAGTAAGTTTTGAAATCAGGAAGTATGAGTTCTCTAACTTTCTTCTTCTTTTTCTAGATTGTTTTGGCTATTCAGAGTGCCTTGAGAGTCCATAGGCATCTTAGGACAGATTTTTCTATTTTTGCAAAATCATCATTGAAACTTTTATCTTTTTGAATAAGTTGATTCTTAAGTATTTTACTCTTTTTGATGATATTGTAAATAAAAATGTAAAGTTTGTAGATTTCTTTTTCAGATTACTTATTATTAATGTATAGAAGAACAACTAATTTTTGCATGTTGATTTTGTATCCCACTACTCTGCAGAATTTATTAGTTCTAACAATTTTTTTGTGGAATTTTTAGGGGTTTCAACATATAAGATAATATTTGTAAACAAATATAATATTACTTCTTCCTTTCCAATTTGGATGCTATTTCTTTCTTTTTCTTGCCTAATTGCTTTGTCTGGAACTTCTAATACCATGTTGAATAGAAGTGGTGAATGTGGGCCTTCTTGCCATGTTCCTGATCTTAGAGGAAAAGCTTTCAGTCTTTCACCCTTGAATATGATGTTCTGTGTGAATTTCTATATATGGCTTTTATTATGTTGAAGTAGCTTCCTTTAACCCTGAAGGAATTTTAGTGTTTTAACATGAAAGCATGTTTAGTTTTGTCAAACGCTTTTTCTGCATCCATCGAGATGATCTTTTTATTTTTTCCTTCATTTTGTTAATGTGGTTTATTACATTGATTCATTTTCATATATTGAAACATCCTTGCATTCCAGGAATAAATCTCACCTAAAAATGATGTATAATCCTTTTAATATGCTGCTGAATTTGGTTTGTTACTATTTTATTGAGGATTTTTGTATCAATATTCATCAAAGATATTGTAGTTTTCTACAATAGAAATTGTACTTTTCTCTTCTATTGTATTCTATTGTAGTTTTCCATTTCTGTAGTTTCAAAGACCTGTCATTTTATTTTCTCTTAGCGTCTTTGGCTCTGATATCAGGATAGTGCTAACCCCACAGGATGACTTTAGAATAGTCTCTCCTCTTCAACTTTTTGAAAGAGTTTTAAAAGAATTGGTGTTATTTAATTAAAAAAAATGCTTTGTGCCCAGGAATAAATTCAGCATAAAATAAATACAAATAAATATTTTTTAAAAATGTGAAAAAGTTGTTTTCCTAAAATAAGTTAAAAATTAAGCAAGTACATCACTTACCACTTTATTTCTTAAAATTTTTAACCTAATAATAGGCATGAACAAATTGTTAGAATTAAAATGACTCAAGTGTTAATTTTCTTCATTGCAAATTTTCTGACAGAAGTATATGATGCCATCATGTATGACATCTTTTATGAAAAAATGGTCATTTTTTGTAGTATTTGAGAACATTATGAATTTTCCCAGTGGCCTCTGATATGCAAAGTTATCTTTTCAACATATATGTCTTATCATCATCCTTACCAAATTAACAAACTCTGTCAGGTGCTAATTAATCAACTACTTTTCATATGATTCAGGTTCTCCACCATTAATTTCCCTAACCATCAGGAAATTCTACAACTTCTCAAGATTAAGAATTTTACCTTACACTGTATTTCTCTCATGTGGTTTAAAACATCCAAAAATCATTGATAAACTGACCCTGCCCAAACTAAAGCATGGTGAATTATAAAAGATGGTCTCCATTAAGTGGGGAGGGATTTCAGGTTGAACTTAATTTTATAAGTGGTCAATTTATTACAGTGTATTGTTCTCTTATGTATTTCAATTCTTTTTTTAAAAAAGTGATAGTTGAGGGCACTTAGATAATAAAAAGTTGAGAAAATAAGGAACTGATATACTTTGTAAGCTTCAAATGTTTTCAAGCATAAGATACAATAAGAACTAAAACTAAGAAATGGCAGAGGAAATAGAGATAAGAGGATGAAATTGCAAAACTGAATCTATAATAATATCTCAATGGATAGCGTTGTGGTGCCAAGAAGGTGGTGAAGTCAAAGAATTCGTAAAGATGATAATAAACAGACTGCAAAGAAAAAAGATCGAAATTTTTATAGAGAGAATTTTTACAGCGATATTACAAATAGAGAACAGGGAAGAGAAGTTGGAGTGAGAGACTATCTGCTTGTTAAATTACTCCCACTGTAGAGAACAAAAAACCAATTTGCTGAAATCTTTGTTTCCCTCTATGACCCTATCTTTATCTGTAAAATCTCAGCTCTGAATCAAAGTCACAATCCAGCTTTTCCATCACTGGGGAACAGAGCATTTAAGCTCATCTGAAACCTCATCTGCCCAGCCTGTGAAATAAGGCTGGTCATCCATTCTCACAGAGGAGCCAACTGGAGGTAGGATTTTTGGTTCTGAATTCAGCTAAACATCTTCAAAGAATTGTATCTGGCCTTCCTCATCCAAGGCTATCAGTGAAGGGCTGGCTGGCTTTCAGAGAAGACCAATTCACAGTCAGCTGAGACATTTTCTGTTGAGCTTTCTAGAGAAGGCTGTGGGGCTTGTCAGTAAGAGTTGAATCTGTACGGGTTATATTTTTTAAATTTTATTCAGAGATTTATAAAGAAATTTATATGGTATTACTTATTATCAAGAAAAAATGTTGTCTATTCTCTGGTCATTTAAGCAAAATCCTCCTCTCAGGGCCCACCCATGGACAAAGCCCAGATTTAATCTCCAAGCGTCTGCCAGGCACACTGTGGTCAGTGGGAAGGTCTCAAGTTGGCAGCCTGTTCTCTTGTGTCCTGTGCTGGTACTTAATCTTCCATCTCTTCAGTGTACAACTAGACAGAGGCTCAAAGGACTTGACATTGGAGAAATGTACTTTTCATTGTCTTTAGACTTCCACACTTTTCAAAAAGACTCTCAGCATTTCCAGTAATTGTGCAGCAGTTTACCCAACACTAAGGTTCTTACTTTAAAAATTAAAATAAATAAACTTTGAAAAGGAAAAAAGTGATCTCTGCAATTTTGTACAGAATCTATATAATGGGTGCATCCTTATAAATGGAGGAAAGATAACAAATTTAACTCTTTTGGTTAGTTAACACAGAATTATATTTTATATATTACCAATTTTGAGATTATTTGTATTTAAAAATACTGCTTCAAACCTCTAAATCATTGTAAGTGGTACAGTCTGCCATCTGCTTTGGCTGAACAATTATATACAATAAGTCAGCCAAAACTCTTCCATTCCTGTATAATCTTATATGTGGGTGGTAATGGTTGGTTCTTATAGATTGTTTGAACACGTGCATATCACAAAATACAAGTGGCCATTAAAAATTAAAATGTTCACCAAATACAAGATTATCTGATTCCTAGAAAAAGAAAACAATACTGTAACATTAAGGCTAAAACTGTCAAAAAGGAAGCCAAGATACACTCAAGTCAAGCTTTTGCTGAAAAGTTAATTGGCTCATCTTTGAAACTTTGTCATGGTTATTGTGTAAGCAAGATACTTTCAGAGCCGAGAATATAGAAAGTGCTTATTGGTAAGTTAACATTGTGATCATTTATTTTGTAAATGTTAATATGAGAGATGTAATTCATTTTCTACTATATTCAGATTTTGAAGTTCTGCTAAATCTAAGGCCACATTACTGGCAAGTTGGGATACCTCTAGACATCTGAAAAATATGAGTCCTACACAGAAGCATATAAATTCTCTATTCATCAGGTTCTTTTTTTTTTTTTTTTTTTTTAAGATTTTATTTATTCAGTTTTTCCCCCCAAAGCCCCAGTAGATAGTTGTACGTCATAGGTTCACATCCTTCTAGTTGCTGTACGTGGGACTCGGCCTCGCGTTGGACGGAGAAGTGGTGCCTCGGGGCGCTCCCGGGATCCGAACCCGGGCCGCCAGCATCAGAGTGCGCGCACTTAACCGCTAAGCCACGGGGCCGGCCAACATCAGGTTCTAAATTCTAAAACATTCTAAGGTTTTGGAACAAACCAATGGCATTCCACGTTTACAGTAAGGCTGCATGTGCAATACATGATCCTATAGGAAGAGAAATCCAGATTTTAAATAAAAGAGATTGTGAACAAAAAATAAAGTATATTTTCACGTCTGAAAGGGGATTTCAAGAAAGAAGGGACTCTCAGAACATGTGGTAAGTGGTAAATAAGTTACCAAAGGGTCTCTAAAAGAGAACATATTGTGGAAAAAAGAGCCTAAACGCAGAGAGCTAAAATGGCATCTCTGGAATCCTTATGATGAAACAGACGCTGAACTACTTTTTCCTAAAATTTAAAATGCATCTTATCCTCTAAACAAATACCACCACGCTGCCAGGGAGCTTACCTGGGCATGGTGACGTGTTGGAATCATTTCTTTAATTCATTGGTTCTTAAACTTGATGGGCACCAGAAGCACCTGGAGGCCTTGTTGAAACCCCGATTGCCGGGCCCCACTGCAGAGTTTCCAGTTCAGCAGGTCTGTGGCGGCACCGCAGAATTTGCATTTCTACCCAGTTCCCAGGTGATGCTGATGCTGCTGGTCCAGGGACCCCACTTTGAGAACCACAGCCTAACTTACACCCTATATATGGTTACCAAATCCATTATTTCATCCTTTGGCTGCTACTTTTCCTTTATCACATCAGCACCTTAGATCCGAATCTCCTCACCTAACAATGGGAATACTTGGAGAATTTAACAGCTGGTCCTCCTTTCCAGCTCAGTTCTCCCTCTTCCTCTCAATACTACATTCTCTTGCCAGGTAATTGTTCCTTAAACATCAGTTCATCATAGATCTTCCTTGCTCAAAATCTCATGGCTCTTATGCTGAGCACAAGACATTTTAAATTCTCTACTTGGCTCATAAGGTTTGTAATAGCCTGTAGAATGTGGACACCCTGTTCCCTACACTGCCTACTATAAAGAAGTACGTGAGGATTACATAAGATACAGTCAGTTCTCGTTATGCACAGTGTGACATTCTATAAAGTCGCTGTGAACACTGAATCGGTGAATATGACCCACTGCTACTACAGGAAATGCAGGGTTAGGTTGCTGCAAGCCTTAGTCACAATTTCTTCAACTGATCAATACATAACCTTGTTCTCTGTGTGTTTCTCTTTAAAGTCACCTTATTTAATATATATTGTTGATATATTAACATTGAACTCACACCAACAGCACTGTACCTCGTCTGAAAGAAGATTGTCCAACACACATACTTTCTCTGTAAAGGTACGTCACAGCCTCCTGCCCTGAGGAACACCAGGCAGCATTGCAGCACTACACATGGGGGACATATTAAACAGCAAAATCACCAACACAACGCACAAAAAGATAAGAAATGAGGCACTAAATAGACTGCAAGAAGGACACTTGTTTACAGTATGGGCTGAAACGAGGGCAGAACGTCACCTGGTTCCCCCTCAGCTGGGAACATGCACGTCCAGTGAATCAAATTTTTCACCACTTTGTGCATATCTGCAAATGGACATGAAAGCCCTGTCAGTGTTGATTTGGGGGCTGTCAGTACATTTTAGCTAGTGGGCAAGTGTGCAAACACGGAATCCACAAATAATGAGGATCAACTATATTATGAAAGCATCTTTTCAAAACCAGAGTATTGCTCAGATATAAGAGCAATAAGGATAACTTAAGGTAGCTAAATTTTAGTGCCTACTATGTCCCAGGAGCTCTTCTAAGTACTTTACATAAGTTAATGCATTTAAATCTCACTAAAACCCTATGAGACAAGAGTTATCAGTAGCCGCATTTTATAGATGAGGAAACTAAGGCTCAGAGAGTAAATACTTTGCACCTGTTCCCCAGTTAAAAGTGGAATAACTGGGATTGGTGCCCAGACAAACTGGTCCAAAGCCCACAGCCTCAACCACTATGGTAGGAATGTGAGCGGATTTTCTACCACTCCCTGAAAAGCCCCTTCTGCTCCAGTCAGTGTGGTCTCCCACATACTTATTCACTCATCAAACATTTTCTGAGTGCCCCAAAGGTGTCAGGTACTGTGTTTAGATACTGGAAGGACTAATAGAATGTCGACGCAAATAATCCAACCAATCTATAAATCAAAATTGGGTTGAGTTTATGATGAGCCAACCTTTGAGGGCCATAAAGCCCAGGAGAGTCCTTTCACAAAGAAATGGAGGCCCAAAGAAGTGAGGTGTACAGAGTGGTTATAGACCATCAAAGACCATGTATCACATGTGATTGCAATGTCCCTTTTACAGTAGTCATGACGTCGACCTGTCAGCACGTCGATTGATGGACACAGTGGGTATCAGGTCTGCTGTCTCCATGTGCGTGGCTGTTGTCTCGAGTTGGGTGGTCACAGGATGAGCACAGCAATCAAATCCTAGCCTAGGGAGAAATGCTTATCCTTAAGGAAATGCCAATGTAGGGGAAGTTGCATTTACATCTTAAGGACATTGCTTTTGTCTTTGGGACATGTTAATTGCTTAAAGCGGATATACAATGGATGAACAGAGGCTACAGGCCCCTTTTGGGGAAAAAGAAAAAAAAACAAGTTCAGGCCCAATTAGTTTTACACCAAATGGCTTCCTCATGTGCTCCAATATATCCTATTGCTTGCCATTTATTCATCAAGAAGAAGGATAGTCTCAGCTTTAAGGAGCTCACTGTCTATGAGACATGAATAAAACTACAGTTATGGAAAAGTAGATAAGTACAGGGTCCCAGAGTGGGGACATCAAAAGGGGTCTCTAGATGGAGACCTCTCAGGAAAAGTGTCCAAGAGGAAGGAACATTTGACATGAGTTTAGATTAAGAAATAGGAATTAAGTTGATCAAAAAAGGGAGTAGGAGGACAGAAGAAACACATATAAAAAGACAGATGTAAAGGATGCTAAAGCTTTCAGAAAATGGGGGTATTTTTAAGGCTGGAACAAAGCGAACATGTAAGACACAGTGGGTGATGAGGCTAAAGATGAGGACAGCAAGGCAAAGCCTGCGTGTCCAGCTCAGGAGTCTGAATGATCTCACGGATGCTCTGAGCAGTCATTGAAAGAGTCTAAGCAGATGTCAGATTTAAGCAAATTTGGATTCTAGAAGGTAACTTTGGAGGCATTGTGGAGGAAAGATTAGAAGAAATTAAGACTGGAAGTAAAGGGACCTGTTGGGAGATTAGGCAGCGATCCAGATAAGATAGGCCTTGGCTCAGGCGGGGGGTCTGCAGGTGGAGGAGGCCAGGAGGTGGGAAGCAGTGCTGGGCTCCTGGAGGAGGAAACTGAGCTGCCTCTCAGTCACGGGAAGACTGTGCCTGTCATGGCCTCCCCACCCCCATGCCCAAATGCCATGTTCCTTTCTACGTCTGTACCTTTCCCCTCTTCCCCCATCTGAAATCCTCACTCTTTCTTCCCTCCACCTGCCCAAAAGTGGTCCCTTTGAGGACTTGATCTAGTCCACCTCTCCTAAGAGGCTGTCCTTAATTACAATTTCTCAATAACATTTCCATTTTTTTAAGTTCTGTAATACAACATACACTAAATACCTTGGCAGAATCTAAATACATCTTGCAAACCATTTCATGTATGTGGAGGAGCTTGGAACCTTATAATTCTTTGTATTTCCTTCAATACCTACCACAAATACCTTGCACATATAGGTCAATGGATGTCCAGTAAAGTTCAATAAAGAAGAAGCACATTTTATTAGCTAAGAACTTTTATGAGCTCAGTTATTCCTTTAGATCAGCTGCTTGAACCATTTGTGTTTCTCCACAGGTCAACAGTGTTGCCCAGCACCAATGAATTTTACACCTTCTCAAACTCAATAGAGCAAAGATGGAACTTCATTCCCCCTGCAAGCCTTGCTGCCCTAGATAAAAGCAAAAACAACGTGTGACATCTAATTCTTTCTCCACATTCTCATCCTAAATTGCAACTGTTTTCCAGATGCTAACTGGTTTTCATTCTTAAAACTGACAGAAAAGTTTCTCATTATTTCCTTTTCTTTCTTTTTTTGTGAGGAAGATCAGCCCTGAGCTAACTTCCGATGTCAATCTTCCTCTTTTTGCTGAGGAAGATTGGCCCTGGATTAACATCTGTGCCCATCTTCCCCTACTTTATATGGGATGCTACCACAGCATGGTTTGACAAGCGGTGCATCGGTGCGCGCCAGGATCCGAACCTGTGAACCCGGGGCCGCCGCAGCGGAGCATGTGCATTTAACCGCTGTGCCACAGGGCTGGCCCCTCTCTTTATTTCTAAAGCTGAAATGTCTAAATTGTTCTCTGGGCTAGTTGGAGTTTCCACAAAATGAAAACGCACATTCCAGAAAAATCCTTATCTTTCCAGGATAATCCTTAATATATTATGGTAAACACCTTGGCAAAATGTCACTGATTTTCAATGTCAGTGCCTCCACAAGGGTATCCTCGCATTGTCTCCCCTCCCAACCACCTCTCACTTTGCCCCTCCCCAGGCTCATGGGCTCAAAGTGTTTACTGAGCACTAAGAATGATCAGAGTCTGAGGGAGACTTCAAGGATGACTAAGCCATGTTTTCTGACCCCAACCATCTCTCTCCATCTCTCCTTTAACCTCTATTATTTTTTACTCTGGTTTCTACTTTAGTTGTTTACTTGTCTTGTGAATTGTTGTTTTGTGGTTTATAATTACCATGTAAATTCATATTACTTTTTGCCTTCGAGTTTTGAAAGAGCTTACATTAAACAAGGTTTTTTTCCCAGCCCTTTGATGTGTCTAATACCTTCCAATGCAATTCAAGTGGCTTCTTGCTTTTACGTCTCCATCATTATTCCTTCAGAATTATGTTCACCCCACACTTGTGATCTGACCAATGCTGCTTTACTCTTTAAACTTTTCTATGCCAAGATTCACGTGAGGAATCCCTCAAGCACCATCAGCTAGGCGACCCCACATTCCTGACATCTGTTTCCTTGATTTGTTCCTAAATAAAGATGTTACTTTTTTTGTTTTCTTTTGTGAGGAAGATCAGCCCTGAGCTAACATCCATGCTAATCCTCCTCTTTTTGCTGAGGAAGACCGGCTCTGAGCTAACATCTATTGCCAATCCTCCTCCTTTTTTTTTCCCCAAAGCACCATTAGATAGTTGTATGTCATAGTTGCACATCCTTCTAGGTGCTGTATGTGGGACACGGCCTCAGAATGGCCAGAGAAGCGGTGCATCAGTGCGCACCCGGGCTCCAAACCTAGGCTGCCAGTAGCGGAGTGCGCGCACTTAACCGCTAAGCCACAAGGCCAGCCCAAGGTGTTTCTGAAACTAATAATAAATTGTACCAAGTGGTCATTGTATAAAAAGCACTATCACAGATACCTTCAAGAGAACAAATGGAAAAGAATATTCAATTCCTCAGATACGTTTGCAACCAAATGCGACATTGAGGGGACCTGGGGTCACTGATAAGAGCAGTGATCCTAAGAGAAAAGTTTTAAGTCAATTTCAAATGAGGTTAATACTGGAATGAGATAGTATTTTACCAGTTATCTGAAATCAGAAGCATTTTTCTGACCTTTGACAGTTTATTTGCATATAAACGGTACATGTGGGTTAAGAGAGTGCTGATATTGTTCAATTTCTTGTTATTATTCAGCACTTCGTAACAGATGTGGCTATTCACAATTAATAAATATCATAATGTGGAGAGACCCAACATTCAACTGCCTGATATTATCAATTCTTACACAAAGCTAGAGTTTTAAAGATCAAATTTCATTCTAGTTACCTCTCAACTAGTCCATTTATCAGAAAGATGCTGAGTTTTAGGAAAATACTTCAAAACACAAATTTTATATGTAATTTCAAAAGCAAAAAATGAGTTAAAAACTGGGTGGTAACCAGTTTTGCTACAATATATTAATCTTTAACATGGGAGCAAACATTTTTAGAGAATATAATTGAAATTTGCCTATTTGTATATTGTAGAATGTTAAAGGATTTACAGTTTTAATAGTATTTCAAATACCAGAGAATAAAAAACAGAATTGTTTCAGTTTTATGAAATAGTTTTTTAGACATAGCAGATTTTCACAGCATATTACTTGAAAATAAAATAATCAGTTAGTGAGGTTTAAGCAATGTGGTTTTATTTTAAACTTGCTCATTCCATAGGAGCATCAATAAAAGCCCTCCAGGAGTGGCTGACGCTCTTTCCCTCCACATGAGCACCAGCTGCGTTTGCTTTAAGCATCAGACTCTCAGGCAACACCATAGCCCTCAACTCCGTTTAGTTGAGAAAAGGCTTTATGAGTCGTGTGTTTTTTCTAGGGGTATGGAGCTCCCAGACTTATTAACTACAGGGAGAAAGTAAGAGTCAGAACACATTCAATAAACTCCAGTGTGCTCAGGTGAGAGGATAGGTGCCTGAACTCACATCTGAAAAAGAACTTAGAGGATGCTTTCTGACTCTGCTTCGTGCCTTTGACTAAGTAATCCTGGACATCGCCGTTACGGCCACAGAATAACACAGGCAGCCTTGATGGACCAGAAATCCTCCTTTGTCCATCATTTGTACAGAGCAAACTGGCTTAAGACCTCTCGTTTCCTGCTGCAGTGGTAATTTACAGACATACAGAACTGCCATCTAGTGACTAAGAAGAAAACAGCAAGGTGCTTTACATGGAAAATGAAATTGTGAGTTTTTTAAAAAAGAACAGTGCAGCACTAAAGTTGGTAAAGTTGACACAATGTGACACATGAAAGTTATAGTAAAACTGAAAAATGTGTAGGTGAAGTAATCAGTTGTTCTCTCTGCCTCTAAAACATGTCTTGACATCTGACTCATAAATAGTTAGTTTAAATATAATAGAATAACTTTGGAAATAAACTTCTCATCTCATCTCATCCAATGATGCTGACAGGAACTGGTATTAAATAGCCAGATGGTGAGTACCCATGTTGAAGTACCATTTTTATCACAGTGGAGAGAATAGAGGTATAAACCCAACATACTGATGTTCAGATCTTCCCTCTTACCCTTGATCAATTTTGTAAACATGGTCTTATTTTGTTTGTGAGGAATATCAGCCCTGTGCTAACATCTGCCAATCCTCATCTTTTTTTGCTGAGGAAGACTGGCCCTGGGGTAACATCCATGTCCATCTTCCTTCACTTTATACGGGACGCCACCACAGCATGCCTTGCCAAGCGGTGCGTCGGTGCGCGCCCAGGATCCGAACCGGTGAGCCCTGGGCAGGCGCGGCGGACTGCGCACACTTAACCGCTTGCGCCACCGAGCAGGCCCCTAAACATGGTTTTCTTTATCAGTTAAATATGAATTATAATAGTTACTTTAAAGGATTACTGTAAGAATTGCATGAGGTAATACAGTAAAGGAACCGGTGTAGAGTGATAGTTAATTCTCCTGCCCTGTCTCTCTTCTATGAAACATACACAAATCATCTAAGAAGAGAACTCGTCTATACAATAAACATATGACAAAGAGTCAATGGCTCCAGAAGTAAGGGCCACCATTGTTGAGGGCTTAACCTCAACTGCTTCCAAATACTGTTAACTCTCAATTAATTTTATGTCTTCCAGACACTTCACTGGCTAGAAGGAAAGAAGGCGTGAAATTTAAATTGATGTATTTCACCCTTGAATGTCCAAGCTGTAACATCAGGTGTTTTAAAGATTTTATTTATTTATTTTTCCCCCAAAGCCCCAGTACATAGTTGTCTGTCATAGCTGCACATCCTTCTAGTTGCTGTATGTGGGACGCGGCCTCAGCATGGCTGGAGGAGTGGTGCCTCGGTGCGCACCCGGGATCCGAACCCGGGCCGCCGGCAGCGGAGCGCACGCACTTAACCGCCAAGCCACGGGGCCGGCCCTCATCAGGTGTTTTAAATCACATAGTTCATCAGGTTTTCTGCTTATTATTATATATTTTACCATGGTTCACAGCCCGAGAAAAATAGAAAATCATTACAATTTTGCACACATGAATATATATCTTGACTATTACAGCTGGAATCTTAATGTATAGAGCAATGTTGTACATGTTTTGTCCTTGTTGATAGTACAGAATACTTTTGTCCAGGTTTTCTTTGGCATTATCATATTTAATGAAGAACTCAGTAATATACGCCCTGGAGATAAGGATTTAGAAAAATCTAACATACTAAGCTAGTCATGCCTCAAAAAAAAAAAGAAAAAGCTATAAAAATAATGATAGGATATTTTGAAGGCGATATTTTTCTTAATTATTTCCAACTTTATGTCCCTTTACCTGTTTTTAATCATTCTGCATCCTGTTCGCTATTGGCTAATCATCTCAAGGTAATTAAATAACCCTCAGCTGAGTCCACCATGCCTCTTCAAGTGCCCCAGCCTGATGTTGGTTTCAGCTCTGACAAAAAGAAGCTGGGAAAACCTGTTTTGTGGCACTATTCTTAAGGATATCTTTACTCTTACAATAATAGCTATATTTTTGAAAGGCACCAGTGGATTATAAAATCAAGTACTCGACCAATGTCGTATCCTCATTTTCCCTCCAGGGGGAGCACAACTTTCATGTGTAATGCAGGGCTGCTGCTTTATTGTTTCCTTTCAAGATATTTTATTACTTGTAAAACATGTCGATGTAAATAATCCATAATCAATCTATAAATCAAAATTGGGGCGAGTTTATTATGAACTAACTTTTGAGGACCATGGCCCTGGGCCTTCCTTCCCTAAGGAAGGAATGGCACCGAAGAAGTGGTGTGTACAGAGTGGTTATATACTGTGAAAGAGTATGTATCACATGAGATTGCAATGTCCCTTTTACAATAACCACAAGATCGCCCTGCCAGGTTGCCCTGCCAGAATAGCTATTGATGGACACAGTGGGGAGCAGGTCCACTGTCTCGATGGGCATGGCTGGTGTCAGGTCTGTTGTCTAGAGCTGGGTGGTCACAGGATGACTGCAGCAGTCAAATCCTAGCCTAGGGAGAAATGCTTATCCTTAAGGAAATGCCAAGGAGGGGGAAGTTGCATCCTTATCTTAAGGGCATTTACTCTTCTCTTTGGGACATGGCAAAGCAGATACACAATGCAGGCGACAGGCCCTTCTGGAAAAACAAACCCAGGCCGAATTAGTTTTACCCCAAACGGCTTCCTCATATGCTCCAATATATCCTATTGCTTGCCATTTATTTATCATTTTCCCCTTTTTGATCTATAATATTTTGATAGAAAGCATTGATGATCAAAATATTGTCCGTCAGCCCCAGGGTGGTTGCTGCCTGCCCTGGGTCCATCATGTCCCTCGGTGCCAGGCTTTTATCTCATTTATTTGCCCACTTGTCCCCATTGGGGGATTTAATTGAATACAGTGGACAAGCAAAAGGTATACATATATTAATAGAGGAAGCATTTCATGGGTTTTGGATTTATTTTAGGTTGTACAAACATTGTGTATGTGCTTTTTATCACTCGTATTTATGCTATGCACAATTATAGAACAAGTACAATAACAATGATAATAATTTAACATCTTTGAAAAGATTATTTTAAAATGAGTTCTTAGGCGTAGTCCTTATCAAAAAAGGGAAGTTTGTCCAAGGTTATGAGATCAATCGACCACCTCAGCTTTAATTACTCCAGCAAACATGACAGTCTCACAGCACTGAGAAAAGAAAACAGCAATTAGTTTAAATATTATGGCTAGTACAAGAATTCCAAGAAGTAATAGAAATAGGAATTGCTATCCAGATCGAAAAAGGGAACCAATACCAGAAGGGAGCCAACCAAACAACTCAAGACTGGGTGCAGGATCGCTTAAGGCATTCACCTGCTTTTTCATGGGCTTTAGCAGAGATGACACATTGGAAGACTCGTCAGTTATGAAAACACAGCATTCAGTTTGAATGATTGTACATGTACCACCTTGGGATGTAGTTTAAATATCTAAGGCCATTCTATTTTGAAAGACAGTCTTTTTATTAAAGACATTTTAGTATTTAATAAGGCAATTCCTGCTTGACTGTCACTAAGGGCTTCTGTATGTGATGTGACATCCTTTAGTCCTAAAAAAGGAACAAATATAGCTAGCTGCTAGGTGGTCATACCAGGGGAACACTGAATGAGTCCGTCTGGCCTTAAGCAGAAGAAGGTTGGCAGCAGTTGTCACTGTGAATCCTTCCCTGCATTTAAGGGAAGATCGGGTGTAGTGTTTTAGCCATCAGGCCAGTAGTCAAGGCCAGAGATTTGTTCTATACAACCATTAAGTTATATTAGGAGCCACCCGATAAATGCCTGGACATTAAGACCAGTCTGTTGCAAATCAAGCACCTTCCTTAAGTATGATAGTATTCTGAAAATCTTAACTGTAACAATTATAAAATAAGTATACAGTTTAAGCATAACAAAGGTTTAAATGAGTGGATTTAAGGTTGGGAATACAGTCTTGGTCCGGAGTCTTGGGACAGCTGTCTACAAGTGATGTTTTCTTCTTCTCATCCTGGTTTGGAGATATTCGTATTGGCCAGTTGAAGTCAGCTTTCAGAAATAAGAACTGTACCGTGCTCAGATGCAAAAGCCTCTTTTTAAAACAAGAAATGTGACTCCATGAGTCTATGTCTTTTGATTCTGCTGTGCACTGTGGGAGATCAAGATTTGGCCACCCTGAAATCTATCTCTTTACCTTGGTTGTTTTCTCTAGGGACATTTGACCTCCCCCACTAACTGCCTAAAGAATTTGACATGGTGGCTCCTTCCTAGAACAGATCTATCATGATGGCTGTAAAGATAACGTAGGGTAAATGTTACAATAGGAAAGTCACCAAAAAGCCCCTCTTATCAGAAGTTCTGTCTCTCTGGCCACATTCTCTGGATGACCCTGCAAAGAGTTGCCAGACAATCATTTACATTTATAAGGGGAATCTCCATTTGTAAAGGTATCTCCCTCTCTGTTTGGAGAAGAGAGGGGGATGAGCTCATTTCTAGTGACTTATCAATGTGGAAGGTGAGGCCTTGAGCTACATAATAAACCTTACTCTTGTTTACTGTGCTTTAGTGATAATCTCTTGTAACTGACTCCCCCCACCCCCAAAATCCTCCTTTGTCATTGGCTGAAAATGATATTTAAGATGAGAATTTCTGCTATTGTGTTGAGAAACGCAGTGTCCTTGCTTTCTCCCATGTATACATGTTATTAAACTTGATATTATTTTCTCCTGCTAACCTGTCTTGTTGATTATTTGGCCAGCCAGAAGAACCTTAAGGGAAAGGGCAGAGGGAGATTCACTCTCTTCCCCCTACAGTTTTGGCGTAGTCGGCAGGATCCACACTGGCTGGCAAGTTGCCTTCTCTGGCTGGAAGACCTGCCTTCTCCCTGGACTACTGCAGATGGTGAGATACGGGAATGCCTGACGAAAGCCGGCAAAAGGTAAGACTTCTTACCATGTCAGCCTCCCGTAATCTCTATCTGCGGAGTCTGGCGGAAGGAAATGGTGAGAATTTTTTCTCTTTCTAAATTTAGTTTGGCAAGAGAAAATATTTGGGAAACTAGTTTCTTGGGCTTTTAGTGACTCTTGGTTTAAACTTGGTAGAGTACTATTGGTTTTGACCTTGATCCCTTTTCCTCCCAGAGGTAGTCTCTGTTTTTCTCTTTTGTCTGTGTCTTTTGTCATAAAAAGGAAATACCATAGGGTAGGACACAGGCATAGGCCCTATAAGCCTGCTGTCCGGGCCGGCCCCACAGACTGGTAAGTTTGCGGGTCTCACCAGACTGGCGTCTACAAACTTTGCTGTGGGTTATTATGCACCTGAAGTGAAGGTCATTGCCAAGGGCATCTTGGAAGCCAAAAAGGCCGCAAATTTGGTGGGCGCGGGTCGAGCAGTTAAGAGCCATTAGGGCGCTCGCCACTTTCAGAAGACTCCCGTGTCAGGATAAGTTGGGTCACGGAATGGGGTAGATGACACAGGTCCCCCGGCAACTGCAAGAAAATGTCCGTGCAACGACGAGGTACTCTGTAAAGCACACAGACCCCAACCCCGTGGCACCTCCCCCGCTAGGTATTATTCTGGCTCCAAGAGATCTAAGGCGTGGCTAAAGCTGTCATTGTGCACATAAGAAAAAAAAAACCAGATGAGGTTTTTCCTTCTGTCTTGTTCTGCGTCCTGAGAACTTGGCTTTGTGACCAGTGAGAATATTCTCCTTGGTCTCCACCATACAGAAGATGCATTTACCGGAGTGCACCTTGGTGGCCAGTCAAGTAGACTGGGGTTCCAAACTGTCTCTTTGTCTGGCTGTGCCAAGCTCTCAGGGGAGTTTGTCATAAAAGTCCCAGTCCATAAGGGCTTTTGTCATCTTTACCTTCATTGCTTGTTAGTGCTGGAAAAATCCCAATCCAGTATCGCCTGCCCGGTGTCACAGATTAGCGGGTCTGTGACTGGAGGCGTCCCACACTATTGTGGGAGACCGGAGACACCGTTTTCACTACACCATCCTTACCACCTGTGCAACGAAGGTCTTTACTTTCTCTGAATATCTTTGGGAGTGAATTCTGTGGATCATGGGGGCTACATCACCTGCGCCCTCACCAGGGACGCCTCTTGTGTCCATGGTAGATTTATTCTAAGCATGGAAAGTTACCTCCAGGTCTTTCCTTAAAAAGGCTTATTGGTTCGAGTCACTATTGGACTAAATATACAAATGAAGATCCTACTCGTCAATGGCCAGACGACGGATCCTTTAAATTGGGAAAACTTCTAAATTGAGGGAAAAAAATTTTTTTTGAGTGCTCTCACATAATTGTTTAATTGGTACCTAAGAAAAAAGGCCAAAAAAAAAAGAACGGAAAAATTTGACTCGACTTAAGACCTTGACTCAGGTTACAATTAAATTGAGAACATGTAAAAGTGTAAGTGTTGATAAAATTATAACGGTTGAAATGTTTGAGCTAATTTTATATAAAGAGGTTACATCAACTTTGCCTGAGTATGTTTTAAAATGTCTGACTGAGAATGCTTCCCTTGTCCAAAATTAAAAGACCAAGACCTAGTGATAAAAGTCTTAATAATAACTATGTTTAAAGGTATAAGAGGTGATGAAATTGACATAGAATTTTGTAAAAAAAAACTGATGTTATTTCTATTACAGAACTGGTTAACAAAAATAGTAATTTAAATGATGGCTAATTTTATCTGAAGTCTTATAAAGTGTTGTAGGCAATCTAAATAATTATTGAGAATAAGTAACTAAATAGTTGTGAAAAAGATAAATGTTAGATAAACTTTAAACAATAATTGTGTGTTATGGTGGTTACAGCTTCCAAACTCTTTTTGGTGACTTAAAACTTTAGAGTTTTGCTAAATTTTATAATAAAAATTCAGTTGAGTATCTAGATGGTTTCCAAATAAGATAACATATTAGACATTGACTGCTAAATGTACATTTGTCTACTTTTGACTTTTCATGACAGGAAAACTAAAAGGTGTTTCAGGTCCATTGGTAAACATGTGTTTTATTAAAAGACGGTACTATAAAGTAACATATTTCTAAAAGTTATAAAGTGTTTATAAATTTTCCAAGCCACAAGATACTAATGTAAAAAAAAGTTTATAATTGTTTACTTAGTATTTACTTAGAAATTAAGGTTTCTAAAGGTTAAAATTTCTAATTAATATATGTGATTAAAGCTACTAAATATTAAAAAAAATATGTCTGTGTACAAGAAAAATGAGATGTATAAAGAAAGAACAAAGAATAAAAATATTTTGTTTGGTTAAGAAAAATAAATTTGTCCTCAAGTACTAGAAAGAAAAAAAAAGTCATGGGACAAATTCTGAATGTAAAACAAAAGTTATAAAAGGTTTGTAGAAGAGGAATTCTGGAAAAAGAGTTTTTGCATGGTCAAGTTGGCTAAGATTGAAATGAATTTAATTAAGTAAATGAGTTTTAATAGCAGAAGTAAGCTGGTGCAAAATTAAAATTTCTCGTAAAAAGATAATTTGCTTAAACTTGATAAAGAGGTTATAAAAAATTTTTCTTTCCCTTTGAGTAAGTCTACCTAAAAGACAGAAAAAAAATAAACTGTTAAAATAATTTCCTACGTTCAAAAGACTGAGGTCTCTCTATTAAGGCTTTTTAGACTGTTAATGCTGTTTCCTTTATTGTTTATATCTTTGACAAGCTCCCCAAAATTCATATCTTAAATAAAGTCTTTATTTTTACTTTTTTTCTTTGAGAATTTTCAAAGGGCCCTGGAACTTCTCAAAGAAATTTGCTCTCTTCCTATAAGGAGAAAGATACTAAACTTATTAGGCTTATTCAGTATGTTAAATTACATAGAAAACATTGTCAGACAAGTAATGATAAGTCTGCTTAGGTGCTATTATGTGGGCAAATGTTATTGATATAGGCGTTTTAAAATTGTATAACATTACTAAAATTCTGATCTGTCTTGGTTATCAGTCATAATTCTGGTTATTATTACTTTAAAGTGTTGTATGTCACAAAATTAACCAAATTTCTTTGTCAATTGCCATTTTGAGGTCTTGTTTGCAGACTTATTTCTTCGCTCTAATGCTTTTACAAAATATGTTTCAACTTCAGAAAAATTCATAAAAAAGACTCTGACATTTACACTAGAACACAGTGACAAACTTTCTGACAAACTTTCTGACAAACTTTCTGATCATAAAACTGAACTTGGTAAAAAAAAAGCTACAAAAATCTGATAGAGAGACTGATAACTTCATGAAGCTGCTAACAAAAAGATTGGGGTCAAGAATAGATTACACAGGACTGAATGAACTGATAAAGATGATTATAATTTTTATGATTGTTCATTTAAAGTATTGCTAAATTTTTAATGTTTTGTTTTTTCAGATTTAAGAAAAACTTTTTCTCTTTTCTCCTGAGCTAGCTATGACATAACAATTTGGTAAATGATACTTTTGTAAACAAAATTAAAATATTTACCTTTTTCTCTCTACCTGATCCCTCCAAGATTTAAAAACTCTTAATAAGTAAATATTGTTTTCATGGCAATATAGTTATTTACATAAGTTCAATAAGAATCTGTTCTCCTTATAACAAGACAATTAAAAACACTGGTTATATTACCAAGGCTGTGACTAGAACATCATATTTGCGATATAACCATACAGCTTTTGAGAAATAAAGATTGGACTTTATAGAATAAAGCCACGTAGAACTATTGGCCTGGTACCTTATGTTCCAAACAACACTTACCAAGATAAATAAAAAATGTCACTTATCTGACAGGTACAAGGAACATCGAAATATTTTGAGAGAACCTCAGAAGAGAGAAATTCACCCAAATCTATAGATATTACAGGCGAAGTCTGATGACAAAATCCTTGGCTTGGTTTTCCTGGCCTCGAGAGGCCTTTAAAGTTCAATCTAAGATTCCTTATAAAAAGTTCCAACAAAGCAGATTTAAAAGAGCCTATGTGATCACTTGCTATTCTTGCTGTATTTATATAAATAATTGTGCCAACTCTATTGGAACTAGACTTACTTTACAAACTAGTTAGTTTTAATTTGGCTATCTTTGATAAAAATGAAGGTAATTTTAGAAAAAAAAATTATGTTTCAGTAAAAACTATAATATACATTTGCGGATATTAGATCCTAGTTTTGTTAATTGTCTTTTGAGGTTTTTGTTTTATATCTGTTGACGAGACTAGATCCTGATTTCTTCTAGTCTCCTAAAATATCTGGCTACAGATGTCCAAACTAACGTTTTTGATTTTTTCCATCATTTTCATTTAAAATCACTAAAAACTGAACCTGCCCTTTTTCCTGAAGCCTTACAAACTGAAGCTGATGGACTTGATACAAACTTAAGAGATTACTTGATGACATCATCAGAGACATTTTAAACTGCAAAAGATGCTTTGACGCTGACATCTAAAATTCTTCTTCACTGGCTGTCCTCTAAACTCAAAAACTACTTTACAACTTGCTCTAACCATTAACCTTGTTTTTCTTTCGTTTACACAGAAAAGCTTCTTATTAAATACTTGATTGCTTGCTTCCACAATATAGGTTTAACCTTGAGGGCCGGCCCTGTGGCATGGTGGTTAAGTGCGCGCGCTGCGATGCTGGCGGCCCGGGTTCGGATCCCGGGTGCGCATCGAGGCACCACTTCTCTGTCCATCCTGAGGCCGAGTCCCACATACAGCAACTAGAAGGGTGTGCAGCTATGACATACAGCTATCTACTGGGGCTTTGGGGGCAAAAAAAATAAAATAAATAAAATCTTTAACCTTGAGAGCCCACCTACATCACCACCTTCTAAAATGAACTTAATTGAACTGATCTATTATCAAGACTAAAAAATGTGTTCAGTGAGATAAAACAATCTACCAACTCAGCTTCTGGACTATAAAACTTCTTTAAGTTTCAAAAAGATTGTGAAACTTATAGTTTCAAAGGCGGGACTGTGGGAGATCAAGATTTGGCCACCCTGAAATCTATCTCTTTACCTTGGTTGTTTTCTCTAGGGACATTTGACCTCCCCCACTAACTGCCTAAAAAATTTGACATGGTGGCTCCTTCCTGGAACAGATCTATCATGATGGCTGTAAAGATAACGTAGGGTAAATGTTACAATAGGAAAGGCACCAAAAAGCCCCTCTTATCAGAAGTTCTGTCTCTCTGGCCACATTCTCTGGATGACCCTGCGAAGAGTTGCCAGATAATCATTTACATTTATAAGGGGAATCTCCATTTGTAAAGGTATCTCCCTCTCTGTTTGGAAAAGAGAGGGGGATGAGCTCATTTCTAGTGACTTATCAATGTGGAAGGTGAGGCCTTGAGCTACATAATAAACCTTACTCTTGTTTACTGTGCTTTAGTGATAATCTCCTGTAACTGACTCCCCCCACCCCCAAAATCCTCCTTTGTCATTGGCTAAAAATGATATTTAAGACGAGAATTTCTGCTATTGTGTTGAAAAACGCAGTGTCCCTGCTTTCACCCATGTATACATGTTATTAAACTTGATATTATTTTCTCCTGCTAACCTGTCTTGTTGATTATTTGGCCAGCCAGAAGAACCCTAAGGGAAAAGACAGAGGGAGATTCACTCTCTTCCCCCTACAGCACGAACTGGTTGAAAGTACCTGGTATGTTCCTTTCCAATAGGGCTGTAGAGTCTTTTATTTGATGTCTCTTCTGATAAATAAATTTTCTAGGTTATCATCCTTAAGGTCCAGGAGGGCTCTGTAAAAAGAATCGGCTACCGACTTCTCATATATATATATATATATATTTTTTTTTTTAAGTGTCTCAATGAGACCTTGGCAGTAATTAATATATTTTCTTTACGTGAAGTTGATTCATACATTTCTTTATCTAATTGCATAGGCTGTCCAGTTATTATCTCAAAAGGAGACAGCCGATGTTTAGCAAAGTGCGTGGATCTAAGCTTGAGGAGCGGTAGTGGAAGAGCTTTCAGCCATGAGAAGAAATGTTCCTGAAAGCTTTGCCAATTGAGTTTTGATTGTGCCGTTAGTTCTTTCCACCAATCCTGAGGTTGGGAATGTTAAGCGCAGTGGAAATGCTGTCTCATTGGCCCAATATTACAAATAGACTAATTATTTGTCCAGTGAAATGAGTTCCCTGGTCACTATGTAACTCAGCAGGAATTCCCCAAACAGGAATTATTCTCTCTAATAGTAATTTACCTACTATTAGAGCCATTGCTCTTCTGCAAGGAAAGGTCTCCACCCAATGTGAGAACACGCAGTCATTACAAGATGTATCTATCCTTGAGATGGTGGCATTTGGACACAGTCCGATTGCTATACCTCAAAGGGTCCCTTAGTAAAGGCAAAGTGGCCTTGTGATTCATGTAGTAGTGTCCCTAGATGATATTTTGGGCATATAACACAATCAGTATAGCTTTATGAGCCGCTGTGGGAGAAGGTTTTTAAAAGCATTGCTCTTCCCACAAAATTATCTTTTCAGGTGCCCAATGGGTTAATTGGTGTATATGCTGGAGCAGTGGCAATTGTGCTCCAATAGGGACTATGGGTTTTTTTACTGGGTGCAAACCACATCTGTGACGGGGTGTCAAAAACTCCCCCTTTTGACTCCTATATCTCTTTCTCTTCTTCGGTGGCGATTTCTTTCAAGCCTGTGGAAAGAAGTCTTTTATTGGGTTAGCAGAGTTAATAGGAATAAGCAGGTGTGGGAGGTCAAGATTTGGCCACCCTGAAATATATCTCTTTACCTCGATTGTTTTCTCTGATGGACATTTGACCTCCCCCACTAACTGCCTAAAGAATTTGACATAGTAACTCTTTCCCGTCACAGATCTTCTATCTGATGGCTGTAATATAATGTAAAATAGATGTTACAATAGGAAAGACACCAACAAGCCCATCTTATCAGAAGTTCTGTCTCTCTGGCCACATTGTCTGGATGGCCCTGTGAGGAGTTGCCAGACAAACATTTACATTTATAAGGGAAATCTCCATTTGTAAAGGTATCTCTCTCTCTGTATTGGGAAGAGGGGGTATGACCTCATTTCTAGAAACTTATCAATGTGGAAGGTGAGGCCTTAAATCTGCATAATAACCTCACTCTTGTTTACAGAGCTTTAGTGGTGATCTCCTGTAACTGACACCCCCCACCCCCAACATCCTCCTCTGTCTTTACATAAAGACGGTATTTAAGATGAGAATTTCTGCTATTGTGTTGAGAAACGCAGTGTCCCTGGTTTCTCCCATGTATACATGTTATTATAGTTGGTATTATTTTCTCCTGCTAACCTGTCTTGTTATTTATTTGGCCAGCCATAAGAACCTTAAGGGAAAGGGCAGAGGGTGATTCTCCCTCTTCCCCCACACAGGCATTCTCGAGGCTGGACAGCATATCCAGCTTGGTAATATCTTGTTTATCACTTAAGTAAGACCCATCTGTAAACCAAATTAAATAGAATGCAGTCGTGGTCCTTCCTCTTGTAATGTTGGAAGCAAGATAGCAGGGTTAAAATAGTGAGTAATATTTACCTACGCAGTATAACCTAAGAAGTTTTATCATTTACTTGACAATGCTGCCCTTGCAATTTAGCATACTTAACAAGCCTAGATAGTTTAGTATCTTCCTCTTTATAGGAAGAGAGAAAATTTTCTTGAGAATTGCCAGGGCCCTTTGAAAATTCTCAAAGAAAAAGGTTATTAGACAGATTTTATTTAGGATATGAATTTTGGGGAGATTGTCAAAAATATAGAAGTGTTTTAAACACTTGGTCAGACAAGATCAAGGAGTTGCTCCTCTTGTCGCAGTGAAATCATGCTTAGTTAACAAACAGCAGTTAAACAGTCAAAAAGACCTTAATAGAGAGACCTCAGTCTTTTGAACATAGGAAATTACCTTAACAAAACAGATCTCTGTTATTTAGATAAACTTAACTCAAAGGTAACGAAAAATCTTTTTACGTAATAACCTCTATCAAGAGTAGATTAAGAGTAGAATAGGGCCGGCCCTGTGGCTTAGCGGTTGACTGCGCACGCTCCACTGCTGGGGGCCCTGGTTCGGATCCCAGGCGTGCACCAACGCACCGCTTCTCCAGCCATGATGAGCCCACGTCCCACATACAGCAACTAGAAGGATGTGCAACTATGACGTACAAGTATCTACTGGGGCTTTGGGGGAAGATAAAAAAGAGTAGAATAAAATTATCCTTTTAAAAGGAAGAAGACCAAATTTGAATTTTGTACCAGCTTAGTTTTGATATTAAAAATCATTTACTTAATTGGATTTAGTTTAATCTTAGCCAACTTGACCATGTATAAAACTTCTCAGGGTTTCTCTTCAACAAACCTTCTATAACTTTTTGTTTACATTCAGAATTTGTGCCATGAGCTCCTTTTTTTCCTTCTAGTACTTTTCAGGGCAAATTTATCTTTCTTAACCAAACAAAAATATTTCCATTTTTCATATCTTCTTAATGAAAACACACATCTTACTCTCCTTGAATACAAACATATTTTTCTTAATTTTTTAGTAGCTTAATCACATATTAGAAATTTTTAACCCTTAGAAACCTTAATTTTTAAGTAAAAACTAAGTAAGCAATTATAAAGTTTCTTTTACAATAGCATTTCGTGGCTTGACAAATTTATATGGACACTTTTTATAATTTTGGGAAACATGTTACTTTATAGTACAATCTTTTAAATAAAACACAAGACATGTTTACCAATAGACCCAAAACACCTTTTAGTTTTTCTGTAATAAGCCAAAAGTAGATAAACCTATATTTAGCAATCAATGTCTAATATTTTATCTTATTTGGAAATGATCTAGATACTCAATGAATTTTTTTTTTTCCTGAGGAAGATCAGCCCTGAGCTAACCTCCATGCTAATCCTCCTCTTTTTGCTGAGGAAGACTGGCCCTGGGCTAACATCTGTGCCTATCTTCCTCTACTTTATATGGGACGCCGCCACACCATGGCCTGACGAGCAGTGCATCGGTGCGCTCCCGGGATCCGAACCCGGGCCGCAAGCAGCGGAACATGCACACTTAACTACTACGCCATGGAGCTGGCCCCTCAATGAGTTTTTATCATAAAATTTGGCAAAACTCTCAAGTTTTAAGTCACCAAAAAGACTTTAGAAGCTATATACACTATAACACATGATTATTGTTTAAAGTTCACTTAATACTCATTTTTTTCACATCTATTTAGTTATCTGTTCTCAAAAATTATTTAGATTGCCTACAAGACTTTATGAGACATTAGATAATATTAGTCATTGATGGTGCTCAGGTCAAGCTACCCCAGGAGGCACCCCTCTGGTATGCAGATTGTTTTGAGCTGAGGACAATAAGGACTCAGAGAACTTAGGAATAATATTTGAGTTTCCCCTCCCAAACTGCCTAAAGAATTTAAAACAAAAGATCTGTTTCAGGAAGGAGTTATTATCCTGATGGCTGTAAAGATAATGTAGGATAGAGGTTACAATAGGAAAGACACCAAGCCCCTTTTATCAAAAACTCTATCTCTCCCTGACCACATTATCTATAGATGACCCTGAGAAGAGTTGTCAGGCGAACATTTGCATTTCTATCTCCATGTGAGTTGTCTTCTTGCCCTCTGAGGTTCCAGACCACTACCCAACCCCAACACCTTCCTCGCCTTTAGCTACAATACTTAAGCAAGCAGCTTAGACAGAGGGATGAGTTGCTCATTTCTGAGTTTCTCCCATGTATACATGTTATTAAACTTGGTATTATTTTCTCCTGCTAACATGTCTTGTTAATTATTTGGCCAGCCATAAGAACCTTAAGGAAAAGGGCAGAGGGAGATTCTCCCTCTCTCCCGACACCATCATTTATTATTTTTGAGACCAGTTTTGTAATAGAAATAACAGTTTATTTGACGAATAAAGGCTGCATATCTGCATTATATCCAATGCTGAAAACTAACAAGCTTAAATAAGCTTTTATTTACCAAAGATTATTTCATATCACGTTAACTGGAAAAACATTTGGATTTAGAAACAACTTTTGTAAGTGCTAACTTCAAGTTAATTGAATAGACATCTTGATTTTGACCAAACCCTCCGGAGCTAAAATATCACGCACATATAACATACATGTAGAGACACACACATAAAGAACAGACAGATGCAAAAAAGATTTTATAGCTGCTGTTTTAGAAAATTTAGCAGTTTCCATCTGCAGAAAGCTTCTTTCCCATTTTTTCTTCTTTCATTCTTAGGCCCCCTGCTGTCTTAGCACTTGGGCAATTCTCCTGGGTTCAAAGGCCAGGCGGCCCAGCTGGGAATGGTCGAGAAAACTCAATTTCCCGCTTTTCTTTTCTTTCATTTTGCTACAAAGTCTGAACAATTTCTAGGGACTGTGTAGTGGGTCAGGAGTGTGCTGCTTGTGAGTGTTACTTGCTAAAGAAATGTCCTAATCACTCTCTTATGTGCCGCGGTTTCTCCCACCCGCAGTCTAGGTACTGCCGTGGGGGTTTGGAGCGTGGATGACCAACCCTCCCATGTGTGTTCCCAGATGAACTTGTGATAAATTAATATGAATGATAGTGGAGCTCCCTATAGGAAGGACCGTTACACGTCGTGGGGTTTGTCTCTGACACCCCCGATGAGATTCTCAGTTGCCTGAGAATGCCCGAAAGGCCGGGAGGAGCAATGTCCCTTTTCTACGGAGCTGAACAGATTCAGTCTCTCATTTTTCTATCAAGCAGTTTTGTTCATACTTTATAAAAATAATTCTTCCCAATGTTAAGCCATATTAATAAGTCACCCTGCCCCATTCACTCCAAAAGTTCCCGCTAGGCTCCCCAGGCCTATGAAATTCCCTTTACATTTCTCTTTCCTAGGAATTCCTCCTTAGGTTCCTCTGACCTAGGGAATGTACCAGTACCCCCTTAAGACACCTAGCCTTAAGCCTTGAAAACAGCTCGAATAAACTCTGGACCGTCGACTTAAAATAAAGAGGTCTAGGTTTCAGGAGAACTCACTGGAGTCACCTGAAGAATGCACTGATCTTGAGGGCACAATGGGCCCCTATTGGTACCCAATGCCAGTTCAGTGTAGATTCCAGGTGGTCTCTCGTGGGTTTCTCTGAAATCCTGCCATGACTACACCAACAAATGTCTACGTAAATAATCCATAACCAATGTATAAATCAAACTTGGGGTGAATTTATTATGAGCCAACTTTTGAGGATCATGGCCCTGGGCCTTCCATCCATAAGGAAGGAAGAGCACTGAAGAAGTGGGATGTACAGAGCGATTATATATCGTCAAAGAGCATGTATCACATAGGATTGTAATGTCCCTTTTACAATAGCCACAAGATCGCCCTGCCAGGTTGCCCTGCCAGAATAGCTATTGATGGACACAGCAGGGAGCAGGTCTGCTGTCTCCATGGGTGTGGCTGGTGTCAGGTCTGTTGTCTGGAGCTGGGGGGTCACAGGATGACTGCAGCAGTAAAATCCCAGGTTAGGGAGAAATGCTTATCCTTAAGGCAATGCCAATGAGGGGGAAAATGCATCCTTATCTTAAGGGCATTTACTCTTCTCTTTGAGACATGGCAAAGCAGATACAGAATGCAGGCGACAAGACCTTTTGGAAAAACAAACTCAGGCTGAATTAGATTTACCCCAAATGGCTTCCTCATATGCTCCAATATATCTTATTGCTTGCCATTTATTTATCAAGCTCAGGGCGTGTCTTTCAAACAGAAATCATCAAGAATAGCATGAAGTAGTCACTTACCTACAGATGTCACTGTGGCAACAGAATATTAACAAGTAGCCTTCAAATATAACCATTTTCCCAAATATTGTATTTCACTGAGTTAATCAAAAAGGGATTCTTCTTTCTTATACTGACAAATCTCAACTCTGAACTTAACACTAGAGGTAGCCAATTTTGAATAAAGACCTTTAACATCAAAGCCAGCCAATAGATCTTGTTAAAGCAAATCCAAACTTGGGAACACTTTTGTTTTCAGTCACATGCAAATCCTCTCAAACTCAAAATAGGGTCCCGGCTTTGTGCAGATGGAGAAAAGCTTCTCTTCCTCTTTTTCTATTCAGATAGTGCAGGGAAGAGCCCAAGAGGTCTCCTGGTGGAACATGAACAGTTCTTTACATTAGAAACGCAGGCAGTGTTTCCTAGCTTCTTTTCTATAGGCCGAGCGAGACCTGCTGACCTGCCCAGAGGAGCAAATTTCTGGGCTCCAACAGTAAATAAGACCATGTGCAGTTTACCACACCAATGAACTACAAAGATGTATCAGGAAATATTTTGAACACCCACACCTAAGCTCTCAGTTTCCCTCTGTCTAATTCCATGGTTACCTGAACTGAATTCATTCTCCATCCCCATCCCTTTCGTGATAGTTTTTATCTCCTTGAATCAGCATGTTATAACATCTAAGAGAAATTTATCAAAACACTTTCTTCAAAATAGCTAGCTGAAGTATAAGAGTTGTAGAGGGTCAAGATTTTAAGATGAACGTGATGTACAGAGTAACTGTACTACAAAATAAAAAGTAAATAAATGAGAACAATAAGAGAAGGAAAAAAAATGATATGGAAAAGGAATATAATAGAGAGTAAAAGTAACAAAGAGAGAAAAAAGAAGAAAGAATGTGTAGGAAAGAGAAAGAGTCAGGAGAAGCATGAGAAATGGCAAAAAGGGGCACGAGCAGAGGGAAGACACCATGTTCAGGGGGAATGACAAGTCAACTGGCTTCTGAGCAGGGCTCAGGTCTAGAGTCACTGGCCTGCATTTGAGAACTCCACTAAGTTCTAACATCCACAGAATGACCACTCCTCATGCAAACTCTGATGACACTGATTACCAGCGCTGTCTTCTCCCGGGACCTGCTGGAGCTTTGGGAACTGCCTCTGTCAGCAGCTCTGGGACTGACAGAGTCCCCGTTAAATACTCATCAACTAGGATGGTGGTTTTTCTTTTGAATTACTTTTTTTAAAAATTTTATTTATTTATTTTTTTCCCCCAAAGCCCCAATAAATAGTTGTATGTCATAGCTGCACATCCTTCTAGTTGCTGTATGTGGGACGCGGCCTCAGCATGGCCGGAGAAGCGGTGCATCGGTTCGCGCCTGGGATCCGAACCAGGGCCGCCAGCAGCGGAGTGCGTGCACCTAACTGTTAAGCCACGGGGTCGGCCCACAATGCTTCTTTTGAAAGAGTAACCCAGAAAGAGCTCTCTCAAGCGTACATTTAATCCTTCCAACTCTTTCACTCACCCATCTGAAGAATTAAGAAACTAAACTTTTTTTTTTTAATTACTGTGAAGAAAAGTAGGAGAAAACTTTTCTGGCAAAATTTTAAATGTTCCATCTTCTTTGAAGTTACCTCACAAAATTCTGAGCATAATCTAAAATTCTGGGCTCCCTACAGTTCCAAACATGTTTCAGAAATGATCTCTTTATCATGACAATGTAAGCCTATGCCTTATAAAACAAAATAAACTTGGATGAGTTTTATCTTGTAGAGAGAAGGCAGCAAGAAAAAGAGTAGGATGTGTCTTTCTACTATGAATGAAAATAAATAAAATCATCAAAATATACAAAATATGCCTCTAAAACTGAATGAAACAGTCTCTAAAGAGTTTTACATTTTGAGTAAAAATGCACCTATATGAAATTATACATCAGTTTGTCTAAAATCTAGTCCACTTTATAGAAGAAGAATTCATTCAGTTTCATTTAAATAGCATGACTTATGATTAGCTGCATAATAAGTGGTAGATATTTTAATTCTGGTATACCATGTCCTTCCACCAATGAAGGTGGGCTTAAACCTGTAATTTTCCTAAAAGGGGCCAACCAGATGTTCTGCTTATTTGATTATTTAATAGTATGGATCTGCTCCTCATTGCCAACGAAGGATGTCTACACACAGGCTTTAGCTTGCATATGTAATGGGAAATGCAGACTGAGTTTACAAAAAGAAAAATTGAAAATGGAGCATTGTCTTTAGGAGATGTGGTCAATCTGTTCAAGAACATTTTCTCCCTTGGTCAAGTGAGAAGCTGAGAGAGAATGCTGTCAGCCTCTTCCTTGGCCCCTTATAGAATTCTCCATTACCTCAATTGAACGTGTCCTAAAGTGTTTGAACTAAACTTGGAAATGAGTTGATGATAATGTATTTGAATTACGTCACACAGAATCTCTTTCATTAGGCACCATTCAAAACACTTTTTGGGACATTAGAAGCCAGAAAATTTTGCTTCTCTGAGAGACTGTTGCTTTTGATCTCATGGACATGAGATGATAGAGAATTGTTCCCATTTCCCTTTCTACTTGAAACCTGAGGGATACATTTCCAACTACCTTTAAAAACTGCAGGTCCTTCTGAAACACATTTCAGTGCACTGGCTTACTTCAGCTTCATTTCATTGTTCCATCCTAAATTCCTTTCAGTTTGATCTATTTTCCTTTGTAATCCTTTTGTATTCCTAGATATTTAAAAGCTGCTCAAATCTATATTGGAGAAAAGTTGGGTTACAGTTCTTTCAGACAGCATGTAAACCCAATTTTTAGGGTTTCTACACAAAAAGTTTCTGCTGTGTTTCTACCAGCTCTCCTTCTATATTTTTTCCTGTGACAAAATTGCCTTTCTAAAAGCCAGTCCTCTGTTCATTCTCTTGGCCAGTCACATTTTCATAGAAAGATAAAGGACTGGATTTTCCAAAGATGCAACAAGAATGATCAAGTCCTGATCCACACCTAGATATGCTGTTCCTGTTCTCCAAGAATTTTAAAACTAAAGTTAATTATCTCTTTCATTTTATCTAAATCTATTAAGTAACCTTGGCACTGAGCCCCTAAACTGGTCCACAGGCTGCTTCAGGAGACACAAAACTCTCTCTCAAATGCTTGCATTCATGTGCTTAGTAGGTATTTTATTTATTTAGATCTTATGCCACAAAAGAGCTTCATTTATTCACTCAAATACTTAAGTATACACTATGTGCCCAAAGGTCTTGAAATGTTGGCAGTCTGCAAGTAAAACAGATATATATGAACAGATAAATTACACTACAGAAATAATTTGAATGAAAGAGATATGAATAAACTGCCGTGGGACTCCAGGAAAAGAACCACCATGGGGGGTGGACAGGGTTTGTACCATCTAAGTAAAGGAAAATGAAGATAGAGAACATAAAAAGAAAACAAGATAAACGAAAAGATTTTCTTCTTCTTAATGTTTCTGCCACCAACTTTTGGAGCACATTACTTGCTGATGTCCTTTCTAGCCAGTCTTATCCTTCAGCAGGCTTCTATAGACTTCAAAAATTCGATTGTACCAAGCTGGCCTTCTCCGTGGAGTCAATGCCAACTGTGTAGGGAGTCAGGAGGGGAGCCAAAGATTCACAGGAGTCGGCAGGCCTTCTGCAGCTCACTGGTGGGGAGGGGCACCGAGGCTTCACCTTGGCCTCTGTCTCCAAGTTCACATAAAGGAGGGTCGGTTCCTTCCTTGATATATGAAGGTGGAGATAAACATCTTTCTCAGATGGGATTATAGAAAAATTAAAGTAAGAACAATGAAAAAGACAGAGGAGGTAGCACCATGAATCTGAAGAAACTGGACATGTGAATTAGTAACCAGTAGGAAGAAGAGCTGAAGACAAAAAAAGGCAAAAAGCAAGTTCTCAATTTTCTAAGATGGAAATGTAAATCTTTCTTCTTCAAAAAGAAAAAAGTCATTGAACTCTTTCCTTTAAAATAAAATTGAAAGGGGTCACATGTTGCAAATAATGGTTTTAACCATGATGACACTACACAATAACGTGTAGCAATCAGTTGTTAAGTGCACTGCAAATAGTTCATTACTTAATAATTATGTTATCAAAGTTTGCAATTGATATATATATTTTAGTAAATAGTAGACTGTGTGCAAAGTTGTCACTATATTATTGATAGTGTCACTCTTACAACTGAAAACATGACTAGGAGGGAAAAGATGGTGTGACCTCAGATTGCTAGAGTCACAGCAAGAAAAGTCAAGAAAGTGCCATCAGGTCATTTGGACAAAATGACGCTATATAGCTGTTGGGTTTATAACAGATCTACTTGAGAAAAACAAGTCACTACATTAAATTATTTTCTACTTACCTCCATCACCCTCTCCAAGAACACATATTTTAAAATGAGACAATATATTACATGAAAAATTACTTGCTCTCTCATTTTGAAAACTACATCAAATAATGAAGAAAAAACTAGGTTACAAACATCCTGTTATCAGTTCCAACTACCATCTTTTACCAAACTAAAACTCTAATTATCACTAATTAACTTTCAATCTAGAGCTCCTCCAGTGTACAAAATCAATAACTTAAAATGTTTGATAACTTTTTTCAAATTGCCCTAAAATTTTAGAGGATAATATAAATATATCTCTTGGAAAAGTTGAGAAAGATAAAGACACTAGGAAAGGAAATGATGAAAATATTACCCCAATCGATGATGTAAAACACAAGATACGAACAACTGTTAAAAAGAATTCTCTATGAAATTGATCAATTCTACTATCTCTACACCTGGCTATTTCCTATCAGTAATTTGATGCATAAACAAATAGAATAGTGTATTTAATGGGATCAATTCTTTTAGTTGTGTGCTTTTCCTTTTAAAACTTTATATGCTTTTATGTGCTTGCTTTATTTTCAGACGGTGTCACATTAGAACACCCTCATCTCTGAATATCTTTGCATTATGGAACTCTACCTTGGCCCTTGATCAACTGTACTCAGAGTTATGATAAACTCAGAGACCTACATGGAACAATGTTTTCTACGTCTTATCTCCCATGAGTTGTTCATGTCAGGGGGTATAGTCCACCAAGTAAACACTAAGCAGTGTCTGAAAAGCATCGGATACTAAAAGGAGGACATGCATGGTTGGGTGTGGGCCCCCATTCAGTGCCTCAGTGCAAAGAAGAAAGAGGTAAATGCATCTCTCCAGAGACTGGGATAAAAACAGGAGGTTATGAGCACGAGGCTCCCTCTGAAGGCCTTTAAGCAGGGACCTGGAATAAAACTGTTTACACTGTGGAATATTGTTGGTTTTACAGGGAATTCATGAGGAAGATAGGACATGAAACAATGATAATTATAATAACAGCAGCAAACACTTCTACTGAACCAGGCACTGCATTCTGAATGTTAATTCTGTGCTTGAACATACATTAACTCCCATAACCCTCAAAATATCCCGATGTAGTAGATGTTATTCTTCTCATCATTTTATAGATGAAGAGACTGGGTACAGTAGCTAGAAAACTCACCCAGGTTACAAAGCTGATACATGGCAGAGCCCAAGCTCCGTGCTCTTATGTTATGCTCTTTGACTACAACTCCAAGTTAAGTCTCTAATGACTATCTTTCTTTCTATAATCCAATGGGGGAAAAATCAAAATTCTTAACTCTAACACCCATGTTATCATTTAGGAAAAGTTAGTGAGGAAGAGATTTATGAATAGTAACAGTGCTCTTCTATTTACTCTTCACTTATAGATCAGACATCAGTATTCCTGATCAGTCCACCAAGAAGAAACTGGGACTTTATTATGCCAAAAAGAAGAAAAAACAAGGAATAAAACAACCAAATTCCTTTATACATCATTACACAAATGTGATTCTTAATTCCATATGACAAATATAAAGTGCTTTCCTGGTTTGGGGCTCAATATAAAGCTGATGTTAATATCATGCTATCTTCCCAGCCAATAACACAAAATACTTTAAGACAACAAAAGGGAGAAAGACAAAAAACAACCCAACAGAAAAATAAATATTACATCTGAACGCTGTACAATTTTTTAAAGATTACTTAAGTGTTAGATTTAGTAAAATTTGTATCTCTATCTTGCCTCTCCCAGTTATCTCTGAAGGTAAAGAAAAGGAGTAAGAAAGGCACAAGGAAGCCAGTTAGGGAAGCGAGCTGGCGGGAAGAGGTGAGGTGGCCGCCCCTCTGCAGACGACAGACAGAAATCTCCCCTGCGAGCCGTCTCAGGCCTCACAAGATGTGGAGCTTTGACCTCGGGCAGTGGCTACAGCTGGACGCCAGCAGCAGTGCTTCTCAGACTTCAGTCTACACGGTAATAACTGGACAAGTCCAGTGTCCCTTCCCCGGAATTCTAACTCAGCAGCTTTGAAGTTGGGACATGAGAATTTTCCATTTAACAAGCCTACCAGTGATTTTCCTTGAGTTATCGGCAGATTATGACCAAAGGCATACCTTGAAGAGAAGCACAAACTCACTACCCAGTATGCACTGCACAGATACTTTGTGTCACACACTCTCAGAACATTCCCTGCTCCAGGGGTCCCACCTGCTTCAGCATCTTTGGGCCTGTGTTCTTCATCAGGAGGTTCCGAGGGTGGCAAAGCAGACAGGACTCACCTGGGAAACTGCCCTTCTGTGTAATTCAGTGAGCGCGTGGGCTGCCTGCAGCCCAGGTGTAAAGTGGGTCTTGCTATATTTAAAAATAAATTTCTTTTTAATTTTATTGAGGTCATATGGCTTATAACTGTGTAAATTTCAGGTGTACATTACTATATTTCAGTTCTGTATAGACTGGATCATGTTCACTGCCAATAGTCTTGTTTTCATCTGTCACCATACATATGTGCCCCTTTACACCTTTCCCTCTTTCCCTCTGGTAACTACAATCTGTACTCCTTATCTATGTGTTTGTTTATTTATTTTCCCAATATGAGGGAAATCAATCAGTATGTTTCTTTGTCTATCTGACTTGTTTCACTTAGTATAATACCGTCAATGTCCATCCATACTGTCACAAATGGCATGATGTTGTCTTCTTTATGGCTGAGTAGTATTCCATGGTATATATGTATATATATCACATCTTTATTCATTCATCCATTGATAAGTACTTGAGTTGCTTCCCAGTGTTGGCTATTGTGAATAATGCTGTGAAGAACATAGGGACACATACATTTTTTTGAATTACTGACTTCATATTCCTCGGATAAATATCCAGAGGTAGAATAGCTGGATCTTATGGTATTTTTATTTTTAATTTTTTGAGTAATCTCCATCCTTTTTTCCATAGTGGCTGCAGCAGTTTGCGTTCCCACCAGCAATGTATGAGGGTTCCCTTTTCTCCACATCCTCTCCAACACTTATTATTTTTTGTCTTTTTAATAATAGCCATTCTGATGGGTGTGAGGTGATATCTCATTGTAGTTTTGATTTGCATTGCCCTAATAATTAGTGACGTTGAACATCTTTCATGTGCCTGTTGGCCATCTGTATACCTTCTTTGAAAAAATGTCTTTTCATAACCTCTGCTCATGTTTTGATCAGGTCGTTCTTTTTTTTGTTGTGGAGTTGTATGTGTTCTTTATATATTATGGAAATTAACCCCTTGTCAGATATATGATTTGCAAATACTTTCTCCCAGTGGGTAGGTTGTCTTTTCATCTTGTTGACAGTTTCCTTTGCTGTGCAGAAACTTTTTAGTCTGATGTAGTCCCACTTCCTTATTTTTTCTTTTGTTTCCCTTGCCTAACAAGAGACAAAGACAGACATTATATAATGATAAAGGGGACATTCCACCAAGAAGACATAATACATTAATATACATGCACCTAACACAGGAGCAACAAACTATGTAAAGAAACTATTAACAGACTTAAAGGGAGAAATTGACAGCAACACAATAATTGTAGGGGACTTCAACACCCCACCCACATCAATGGATTGATCATCCACACAGAAAGTCAACAAGGTAACAGTGGCCTTAAAAGAAACATCAGACCAGATGGTCCTAATAGATATATAGAGAACATTTCATCCCAAAACAGCAGAATACACATTCTTCCCAAGTTCACATGGAACATTCTCAAAGATAGACATATGTTGGGAAACAAAGCAAGCCTCAATAATTCTAAGAAGACTGAAATCAGATCACGCATTTTTCTGACCACAATTGTATGAAACTAGAAATCAACTACAAGAAAAAATTGGAAAAGTCACAAATATTTGGACAGTAAACAACATGCTACTGAACAACTATTGGATCAATGAATAAATCAAAGGAGAAATCAAAATATACCTAGAGACAAATGAAAATGAAAAACAACATATGAAAACTTATGGGATGCAGCAAAAGTAGTACTAAGAGTGAAATTTATAGCAATAGAAGCCTAACTCAAGGAACGAGAAAAAGCCCAAATAAACAATCTAACACTGTACCTAAAAGAACTAGAAAAAGAAGAATAAACAAAGCCTAAAGTCAGTAGAAGGACAGAAATAAAAATCAGAGCAGAAATAGATGAAAGAGAGGCTAGAAAAAGAATAGAAACATTCAATCAAACTAAGAGCAGTTTCTTTGAGAAGATAAGTCTCTTCCTTTTGAGGTAGAGATGGCATGTGGGCAGAGATTATAAGATCAGAAAATCCAGACGCTCAGTCAGAGAACTCCCTGAACTTTAAGCATCTTTTAAGCAATTTTTTAGCATCTTTAATACATTCAAATATGCTGTCCCTTTAACATCTGTTTGAATACGTGTGGCAAAGTCAAAGGACAGGCTGTACTAGGCACCAGAGGATGATAATACCTTCCCTGCCTTCAACAACAAAAGGTCCAGGAAACTGACTTATCTTAGGTCCAAGTTGGGAACTGTTTGGGAGAAATATAGTGAAAAAGTAAATAAACCAGACAAGAATAAAAGAATTGGACAGAGATCTGCTAGCAAAGAAAACTTTTCCCAGCTACAGACAAATAGAATCTGGACAGAATGAGAAGGCTCATAACTACACCTGGCACCAGGGAGTAAAGTGGAAATCTCACAAAGGAGGCCACTTTGAGGCCTATAAACACCTTGCAAAACTACTCATTAGTATTTCAGAACAACAACATGTTTAGGATGTATGTGTTCAATATATGCATGTCCTGGGTTCTCCCTATGATATTTTCCTTACTTATATGTATATTTCGCTAAACCTTTGTTGATTATAAAGCAAAGCGAAGAGAATAAGAGTGTGGCAGAGGTAAAGAGCAAATTAAAAACAAAAAACATACTGTAGTCATCATGTTGAGACTATAAAGTAAACTGAATTAACTGATGGACAGGAGATGCTCTTTCTGTAATTTTTTTAACAAATTAAGAGATTCATAAAATATTCTTCAGCATTGACGGTAATATACAACGCATAGATGAGTTAGTTCAAGCTTTACCTTCAGGGACAGTCATTGACCCTAATAGAGAATTCAGATTCCAGGGGTCAGCTAGTCTTGTATCAGAAAGTGTCACATTTCAGAGCTGGCTGTGCGTTTCAGCTATTCACGTCTCTTTAAGCTAGTCATATCTTGATAAGCACCACAGGCTTTGCTACTTAGCTTACTGAATATCAGAAATAGCTTTTCATTGGTGAAATGAGTGGTTCGTTTAATTAGCACGAATTTAGAAATGAGCTCTCATTGGTGAAACTGAAAGAATTCTGTATATGTGCATTGGCCAAAATATCAGAGAATATCCTCATACTTAGAGGAAGAAGGTAAGACTCGGGCAAGGAGGATGTCAGGCGTGATGTCCTGACAGTGCTGCACCAGCTGCTGGTTTAGGAAAATGTCTCCCTGCCTGTTGCCAGCCATTAGGCACAGGATCCTGCCTCCTTCATATCTGTATCATGTGAACCTTTCATGGAAGGTGTAGCCGGGCATCTATCAGGGTAGCAAACTGCACATCCCCTGATGAATGGACTCTTGCCTAGAGCGCTTCATCATCCTAATACAATGATTCCACTCAGTCTTGGACATCGCTGGCTCCATATAAAACAGGCGGCACCAACAGCCAAAGGGATAAATGGTTTCACTTAGGATTCCACGTTCACCCCAATACAATGTATGCTATAAGCACTCTATACAACCCCATGTAAACTATATATATATGGAAAGTTCAGTTGGTCCTCCAGGCTTTCAGCCACACCCCAGGACTCTCACACATTACAGTGCTGTGATGTAATCTCAAAACCTCTCCTTCACCGCATGGCTCCAGTAGCAGAAAATAAGGAAAACACAATTTCTTTCATGGCTTTTTAGTGTCTACAGATGCCATCTCTTCAACCAGACTATCACTTATATTTTTCTACATGCCTCCTGTCCACCCCCCAAATTCATCTCTCCCTGTTTCTTGAGTCAAGCTCCACTTCTCTAGAAGGCCCTCCCTGGTCCTCCCCTCACAGAGTCTCATCAATCACTAAAGTCTGGTTGATGGCCCAGCTCACCTGGACCACTTCGGAATCAGCACACAAACACGGCACACCTGCACCCCTCGTTTTGACAATAATGTTGTGCTTTCTGGAAGGGTGGCGGCTTAACACTTTCCTGAGTGTATCTCATCTTCCCTCAAATGCACTGAAAGTCTCTTCAGCACGAGAAGTGTGCACACTTGTCCTGTCAATCCCCCCACTCTTGACAATGTGATGATGACTGCATAACAGCCACTTAATGTCTATTGAATGAACACGCTTGTCAGGTAGAAAAATAAAGGAGATGGCTTGTCAATATGAGCAGCAGCTGTAGCTGGTAATCTCATATTTTCATCATTTGCTTAACAAGGGACCAAAAGATACCCACAAACTTTGTGGGTTTCATTTCAAAAACCAAGGTAGAAAGTTATCAGTTATATTGAAATAATGGCAATTACAGAAGATAAAGAAAAATACTGAGTAGACAAAAATCCTAGGATATCATCAATACTGGCGCCCAGACAGATCTCCTAACTTTACAAGGCCTCAGCGTTCTCATCAGGAAATCAGGAATGATACCCGCTCTGGCCCTGTTCATAGGGCTGGTGTGAGGCAGGAGCAAACACTATGCGGAAAGAGCTAAGACGATGACAGCTGTTATTCAGAAATAACACACCAGGAGTACCACTCCTTTTGACATTTTAAAAATCTACGTTTAGGGCCGGCCCCGTGGCTTAGCGGTTAGGTGTGCGGGCTCCGCTGTTGGCGGCCCGGGTTCAGATCCCGGGCGCGAACCGACGCACCGCTTCTCGGGCCATGCTGAGGCCAGGTCCCACATACAGCAACTAGAAGGATGTGCAGCTATGACATACAGCTATCTACTGGGGCTTTGGGGGAAAAAATAAATAAATAAAACAAAAAAAATCTATGTTTAGTTAGAATAATCACACATTATTTCCTGTATTTAAAAATTTCTCCTCGGAGGAATTCAAAGTCATCACCATATGTCCACATCAAGGCCTCTCCAGAACCAGTGCTGAATCTTTGCTTTATTGTGAGAAGCTAGTTGAGCTAGCTTGAGACTCCAGAGCTTTCTTGGCATTTGTGCTGATTGTCGCTGTTTTTCATTCACTTAATAAATTTGCTGTGGCATTTCCTCGACCATTGAGGCATGTCTTTTTCTCTGCTGTGTTTCTGTTTAGCATTTCAGAAATGTAGTTATTGGGGCCGGCCCCAATAACTGCTCGGGTTTTGGGGGGAAAAAAAAGGAGGAGGACTGGCAATAGATGTTAGCTCAGAGCCGGTCTTCCTCAGCAAAAAGAGGAGGATTAGCATGGATGTTAGCTCAGGGCTGATCTTCCTCCCAAAAAAAAAAAAAAGAAATGTAGTTATTTTCCAAGTAGGGTAATAAGCTCCTTGTCTGCAGACACTATATCCTATAACCCCTGTTTTCCCCAGGATATTACATATTCTGTATACATAACAGACACACAATGAGTACTAAGGAACTGATAAATAAATGGCAAGCAATAGGATATATTGGAGCACATGAGAAAGCCATTTGGGGTAAAACTAATTTGGCCAGAGTTTGTTTTTCCAAAAGGGCCTGTCGCCTGCATTGTGTATCTGCTTTCCCATGTCCCAAAGAGAAGAGAATATGCCCTTAAGATAAGGATGCCCTCATTGGCATTACCTTAAGCATGAGCATTTCTCCCTAAGCTAGGATTTGCTTGCTGCAGTCATCCTGTGACCACCTAGTTCGAGACAACAGACCTGACACCAGCCAAGCCCATCGAGACAGCAGACCTGCTCCCTGCTGTGTCCATCAATAGCTATTCTGGCAGGGCAGTCTGACAGGGCGATCTTGTCGCTATAGTAAAAGGGACATTACAATCCTATGTGATACATGCTCTTTGACAGCATATAACCGCTCTGTACACCCCACTTCGTTGATGCCCTTCCTTCCTTAGGGAAGGAAGGCCCTGGGCCATGGTCCTCAAAAGGCGGCTCATAATAAACTCACTCCAATTTTGATTTATACATTGATTATGGATTATTTATGTAGACATTTGTTGGTGTAGTCATGGCAGGATTTCAGAGAAACCCACCAGAGACCACCTGGAATCTACACTGAACTGGCATTGGGTACCAATAGGGGCCCACTGTGCCCTCCAGATCACTGCATTCTTCAGGTGACCCCAGTGAGTTCTCCTGAAACCTGGACCTCCTTATTGTAAGTCAACAGTTCAGAATTTATTTGAGCTGTTTTCAAGGCTTAAGGCTAGGTGTCTTAAGGGTGGGTGTACTGGTACATAATCTAGGTTAGAGGAACCTAGGGGGGAATTCCTAGGAACGAGAAACCCAGGGGGAATTTCCTAGACCAGGGGAGGCTAGGGGGCACTTTTGGAGTGAAGGGGCCAGGCTGACCTTTTTAATTTGGCTTAAAATTGGAAAGAATTGTGTTTATAAGGTCTGAACAAAACTTCTTGATAGAGAAATGAGAGACTGAATCTGTTCAGCTGTGAAAAAAAGGGACATTGCTCCTCCTGGCCTTTTGGGCATTCTCAGACCTGAAGCTGTAAAACTGCTAGAAGAAAACATAGGGAAGAGGCTCCTCGACATTGGTCTTGGCAATAGTTTTGTGGATATCCCACCAAAACTGCAAACAACAAAAGAAAAAAATCAACAAATGGGACTACATCAAACTTAAAATCTTCTGCCTAGCAAAACAAACAACCAACAAAATCAAAAGGCTGGGAGAAAAGTTTTACAAACCATGTATAGATAAGGGGTTAAATATCTAAAATTTATAAAAAATTTATACAACCCATAACAAAATTTATAATGAACTCATACAACCCAATAACAAAAAAGCAATCCAATTGAAAAATGGGCAAAGGACTAAGTAGACATTTGTCCCAAGAAGACATCCAAATGGCCAACATGTACATTAGAAGGAGATCAATGTCACTAATCATCAAGGAAATGCAAACCAAAACCACAAAGATCCATCCCCTCACACCTGTAAGGATGGTGATCATCAAAGAGACAAGAGATAATAAGTGTTGGCAAGGATGTGAAGAAAAGGAAACCCTTGTGTGCTGTTCATGGGAATTTAAATTGGTGCAGCCACTATGGAAAAGACAGTGGAGGTTCCTGAAAAAATTAAAAATAGATACACTTCAGTATATTTATCCAAAGAAAATGAAAACACTAACTTGAAAAGATATATGCAACCCTGTGATTATTACAGCATTATTTATAATAGCTAAGATATGGAAACAACCTAAATGTCCATCAATAGATGAGTGGATAAAGAAAACGTGGTATGGGCCGGCCTGGTGGCATAGTGGTTAAGTGTGTGTGCTCTGCTGTGGCAGCCCGGGGTTCAGATCCCGGGTGCGCACTGCCTCACCACTTGTCAGGCCATGTAGTGATGGAGTCCCATATAAAGTTGAGGAAGGTGGGCACGGATGTTTGTCCAGGGCCAGTCTCCCTCAGGAAAAAACGGAGGGTTGGCACATGTTAGCTCAGGGCTCATCTTCCTCACAAAAAAAAAGTAAAGAAAATGGGGTATATACTTACAATGGAATATTATTCAGCCATAAAAATGAAAAAATCTTGCCATTTGCAATGTCATGGATGGACCTTGAGGTCATTATGCTAAGTGATATAACTGAGACAGAGAAAGATAAATACCATTTGATCTCAGTTATACATACAATCTGGCTCTCCAGTTTCTCACCAAACTGCCACTGGCAGGCCGAGTCAAGTACCAGTATTCTTTAGTGAATCCAAGGGAATGCCTCTCAGAAAAGGCTTTTAATTGCAGTGTGTCTTGGAATTTGTGTGTGAGACAGTCTTAATTCCTAGAGCTGAGGGAGGTTCTGCACAGTTTCAGATCCAGAAATGGAAGACAGAGATAGTTTGACTCAGCTCTAGGGACAAGCCTCTAAGGGCTCTGCAGTTTCTTGCCAAACTGCCACTGGCAGGCCGAGTTGAGAACTGGCTTTCTTTAGTGAATCTGAGGGAATGACTCTCAGAAAAGGTTGGTAACTGCAGTGTGTCTGGGAAGTTATGTGTGAGAGAGCCTTAATTCCTAGAGCTGAGGTAGGTTCTGCACAGACTCAGTTTCAACAATGGAAGACAGGGAGAGTTTGGCTCAGCTCTAGGAATAAGCCTGTAAGGGCTCTGCAGTCTTCTTGCCAAACTGCCACTGCCAGGCCGAGTGGAAAACAGGCGTTCTTTAATGAATCCGAGGGCATGTCTCTTGGAAAAGGCTTGTAACTGCAGTATTAGTGGTGGCTGTGTGCCTTGGCAGTTCTGGTGAATGGCTGAAATTCAGTATTCAGATTATTCAATGCCATGATTTGGGATGTTCAAACAGAAACGGAGGCCCCTGTTCTGTGCCCAGATGGGAATTTATAGAGATATCATGAAGAGAGGTTCAAATTCAGTATACAAAATTCAGTTGATTTTCTATATACCAACAAATAATTGGAATATGAAACAATACCGTTAACAACACACACACATACACAAAGAAATCCTCAAGTGTAAATCCAATAAAATATTTACAGATATCTGTGGAAAAAAAATATGAGACACTCTTAAAAGCAATAAAGGAAAAAATAAATCAATTGAGATATATTCCTTGCTCATGATCAAAAGTCACAATATTATTAAGATGTCAATTCTTCTTAAATTGATCTAAAGATCCTGTGCAATTCCAATAAAAATCTCACCAAGCTATTTTGTAGATATTGAAGAACTCATTTGAAACCTTGAGTGGTCTAGACAATCCTGATGAAGAACAAATTGATGAACTCACACTTCTCAATTTCAAGATTAATTACAAAGTCAAGAGACTGCGATATTTTACAATACTACAATAATCAAGAGACCGTGATTTATTTTTTATAATTTTATTTATTTATTTTTTTCCCCCAAAGAACCAGTAGATAGTTGAATGTCATAGCTGCACATCCTTCTATTTGCTGTATGTGGGATGCTGCCTCAGCATGGCCGGAGAATCCGTGCTTCGGTGCACGCCCGGGATCTGCAACCGTGATATTTTAAAAATAGGGCCGGCCCCATGGCTTGGCAGTTGGTTGTGCGCGCTCTGCTGCAGGTGGCCAGGGTTCAGATCCCGGCCTCACCCCGACGCACTGCTTTTCCGGCCATGCTGGGGCCGCATCCCACGTGCAGCAACTGGAAGGATGTGCAGCTGTGACATACAACTATCTACTGGGGCTTTGGGGGAAAAATAAATTTAAAAAAATTAAAAAATAAATAAAAAATAAAAAAATAAAATGAATAGACAGAGAGGTAAATGAAAAATCATGGAAAGTCCACACAAAGACCTCTGCAAATACAGACAACTTGATCTTGGTCAGGACAATAAATGCACTCCAACATAAAAAATAATAGTCTTTTAGGTCTTTAGTCTTTTAGTCTCTAGTCATCATCAACCATGGTGATGATACAAAAGGATGACCCTATGGAAATAAATGAACAAAGACACAAACTTTGCACCTTAGACATAAATTTACTCAAAATCACTCATCAACTTAAAATAAAATGCAAAACTGTAAAAATCATTCTGGGAAACAGGAGAAAATCTTCATGATTTATAGTTTGATGATTAGTTTTCATATACAACACAAAAAGCACCATCCATGAAGAAAATAATTGATCATGTGGACTTGGTTGAGTTTAAACTATCCAATCTGGGACAGACGGCATTCACAGAGTGGAAATACAAACTCCTGACTAGGATAATACATTTGTAAAACACATATCTGCAGAAAGACCTGTATGCAAAATATTCAAAGAACCAATCAAATACTGCAACAAGAAAACAAACTCCCCAAATTAAAATAAATAGACCAAAATATGAATAGACAAGTTACCAAAAATATATATATACATGGCAAATAAGCAAATATAAATTTCTCAACAACAAGAAATTATTGGAAAATAAAATGCATTGTGCATTAAGAAAAAGCAAATTAAAACACCAATGAGATACTCTACTCTTCTAGTAGAATAGCTAAAACCCAAAAACTGACAATACTAATTACTGGTGAGGATGTAGGACAATAGGAAATCTCATTCACTGCTGATGGGAATACACACAGTACAACCTCTTAAGAAGACATCTTGCTAATTCTTGTGAAGCTAAATATAGTGTCACTATATGGTGCACCAATTGTGCAGCAGTGTATTTCTCCAACTACTGTGAAAATATACATCCACACACAGACCCCTAAGAACATCTAAAAAGCAGCTTTATTCACAGTGGCCAAAACCTAGAAGGAACCAATATGTCCTTTAACAAGTGAATGACACCCAAGCGTGGGACACTGAGTGAAGACACTTGAGGCACACATGGGCTACAGGCACAGGGTAAGGAAACACACGAGTTCAGACAGGGGCTAGAGGAACAGTAAATGAAAACACTGGTTGTCTAGATAGGCTGGAGGCACAGAGAATGTAGACAAACACGAGCTGGCATGGGCTGAAGCACAGCGGACAGACATGCTCAGGGATGGAAAGGGATGCAGACACATGGAATGAGAGAGGCATGTGTGGTCTGGTATAAAATGTGGGCACAGGAGATAGAGACACTAGAGGAAAGTATACGCGCTGCAGGTAATTGAGAGAACGACATGAGTTGTCTGACATGGGTTTTAGAGAGAAGGGATGGAAACTCATATGGGTTGGCAAGGGCTACAGGAACAAGGAATGGAGAATTTTGAGAGGTGGTATGGACAGAGGGGAGAGAAAATCTTGACAAAACAAAAGGGCAGACATGGACTGCAGTCATATGAGATGGTGACACTCGACACAAGATATGAGCTTCAGGTAGAGGGATGGAGACACACAAAGGCTGGCATGGTTGCAGATCATGGGCTGGAGACGCTATGGGGCAGACATGGCTTGCAGCACAGAATTTAGAAATACACTAGGGAAGACAAGAGATACCAGCTACATCTGTATGTAGCCTTAAATGAATGTATGAGTATGGAAGAAAGACAGGAAATCCACAATCTCAGCTTCTGTCTCAAGAATTAAAAGAGAATAACACTGGAAAAAATACAGATAGGAAACAATAATAAAGATAAGAATCAATGAAATAGAAAAATACTAAAGAAATAAATCAGGCTAAAAGTTATTTTCAAAATATTAATAATGTTAATAAACCACTAGCAAAACCGATTAAGGAAAAGAAAAAGAAATGAAACACAAATGACCAGTATCAGAAATCAAATAAGAAGTATTCTCTACAGAGTGCTTAGATCTTAACGAGATACATCATTTTGTGAAATACTTAGCACTACGAATTAGACAGCAAAGGTCAAAATTCACTTTATAAAAAATCCATATACTGAAACTGACACACAAAAAAACATAAAATAGGAAAACTCACATATCTACTAAATAAATTGAATTGTTAGATGGTTAAACCAACTAACCAACAAGAACAACAAACACTTTCCACAAGCAAAACTCTAGGTCTGGGATTATTAACTATTCCAGACAATAGAGGGAGGATGGAAGGAAAGGTTCAGATTCCAGATTAGACTGAACACAAAACTAATATATTTTATTCACATTGAATACAGTACAAAGATGATTCTTTACCACACAGGACCTCTGAAGTCACCTTTCCACTATACTACCCAATAAATTGAACCTAGAGAAGAACTGGAGAAAAAAAGCACAACACTTATAAATATATATATATTTTTTATAATTTTATTTATTTATTTTTTCCCCCAAATCCCCAGTAGATAGTTGTATGTCACAGCTGCACATCTTTCTAGTGCTGTATGTGGGACGAGGCCTCAGCATGGCCGGAGAAGCTGTGCGTCGGTGCGTGCCCGGGATCCGAAGCCATGGGGCCGGCCTTATTAAATATTTTTAATACAGTAAAGAAACTGAGGTTATCTAACCAGAAGAGGAAAATGCTAATAGGTGACATTTACCATCTTCAATGTATGAGGAAGTCCAGAGAAGGCTAAATTTAAAAAGTGGATATAAAGTGAAAATTATTTAAATAACACAAAGAAAAATTTTATTATATGGCAAAGTAATATAGCAGACAATCAACCAATCAATAAAAACCAATTAATTAATGTATATCATTGATTAGAGATATCAGAACTGATTTCTGGAGTTAGTGGAGCATTTGTCCCTGGAAACTTCTCAGAAACAAACATTAAGGCATTTGTCCTGGATAGACTTTAGACCTTCTCCTGCTGGGGCTCAAGGCCCCTTCAAGTTTCTTCTGTAATTTTACTCTATTGCTAAATTAAATGAGAGAAGGCATAGTGAAGTCAAATATAAGTGTGGTCTGGGGGGTTCATTAGAGGAGTGGTGGAGAAACAGTAAACACACCTGGGATGCCGTAGGGTTCTGAGAAGCAGAGCAATAAAAGTCTGTAAAGGGCTTGAGACATATTAGGTCCTCAGTAAATAACCATTGTTATCACTAATAATTCATTTCCAATAGTGTAGATAAAAGAAAGTGGGCTATTCTGTCAAAAAAATCTTCCTCAAAAATGTCTTAATTGACTGAAGATTAAATAATCAAAGCTGGCTTTGTTTTTAATATTCTTTTCTAGCCAGGTAGGGGTTGACGGAAGCAAGCAAAGGAATTGGGCGACACTTAGGAGAGTCACAAACCTTGAACTCAGAGTAATCTTTGCTTTAGTCTCTGAAAATTCAGGAGCCTCTAGATCCAAATGTCAACACATTCAAGTTGTTGGTGAATCTTGATTAAGATTTTGATAGTTTTGGCTGTCTGCTCTAGCAAAGCATCCTTTGAAACCTAAGATTTCTAAGCCGGTGGTTCTCAATGTGTGGCTGGTCAGCAGCATCACCTGGGAAATGATCAGAGATGTAAATTCTTGGGTCCGCCATCCTACTGGATCACAAATTCTGGGATGGGCTCAGCATTCTGTGTTGTAGGGGACCTCCACACAGTTCTAATGCACACTGGAGTTCGAGAACCACTGTATTAGGAGAAGCCAGTCCTAGGTACAACATAGGGTTAGCGTGGATTCCTCTCTCACGAGGGCTTCTCCTGAGGCCCCATGGCCAAAATAAGGATTCTTTTTTATGGCCATAGGAAGAAGTATCGGCTCAACTCCAGGTAGCCTTCTTCAGGAATTTTTCCAATATGACCAGGAGCTCTGAAATTTGGATTCAAAAAAGAAAAAAATATAAAAATTGGCTCAACGTTCAAGAAATTTTCCTGCTTTAGATTGAGGGTGGAGAAGTAGCTGAAATAGAGAAAAATTTCCCAGAACACTGATCTATCATTTCTTGATGGAAACCACTGAGTACCTTCAGTGGAACTAAACAATGACCAGGAAGGTTATGGTTAGTCTGATGTGTTAGAGGAGAAAGAAACACAAAGATAAAGCAAAAAAAAAAAAAAAAATAGGAGAGAGGAAGAGTAAGGAAGGGAGATAGACACAGCGACCATCAGTCAGAGGTGGTGAGAGGAGGGGGAAGGAATAGAAGATGCAGAGGGAGAGAAGCAGCTGCCGCTCGGTAGGAAACATACCTGTTGACACTGTGCACGTGTGGCTTTCATAGAAAGGTGTAAGGTTTCTAAAAAGCAAAGAAAATAAAAACAAATCCATCCAATATAGTAACTTGTCCTAAATATTAATTGATCAGGTCTGATCACGCTGATGTCTTCCTTCTCCTTTATTTCATTCCTGTCTCAAATTCTATGTCCTGCCCTTGTCTAAGGCTTCAGAAACACACCACAATTCAAACTGTCACAAGGTGAACTTTTAAATCATTTCATCTTCTTCTTCCTTGCCCTTCTGCACAAAATAGATGCCCTACAGTGTTAGCTCACCTTTCGGTGCCTTTCAAAAAATCTTTAAACACTTTATTCTTAACAATACTGCTTTAGATTCACAGAGAATTGAACAGATAGTATGTCGGGAGAGGGAGAGAGTCTCCCTCTGCCCTTTCCCTTAAGGTTCTTATGGCTGGCCAAATAACTAACAAGACAGGTTAGCAGGAGAAAATAATACCAAGTTTAATAACGTGTATACATGGGAGAAACTCAGAAATGAGCAACTCGTCACTCTGTCTAAGCTGCTTGCTTAAGTATCGCAGCTAAAGGCGAGGAGCGTGTTGGGGCGGGTAGTGGCTTGGGACTTCAGAGGGCAGGAAAACAATTCTTTTCAGGGTCATCTATAGATAATGTGGTCAGGAGACACAGAGTTTTTGATAAAAGAGGCTTGGTGCCTTTCCTATTGTAACCTCTATCCTACATTATCTTTACAGCCATCATGATAGAAGATCTGTTCCAGGAAGGAGCCACCATGTATAAATTCTTTAGGCAGTTAGTGGGGGAGGTCAAATGTCCCTCAGAGAAAACAATCAAGGTAAAGAGATATATTTCAGGGTGGCCAAATCTTGATCTCCCACAGTACATAGAGCTCCATACACCCACCGTACTGCCTCTCCCCTCTCTCCCAAGCGCCATCTCCGCTGTTATTAACACCTTGCATTAGTGTGATACGTTTGTTATAATGAATGAACAATATTGAAACGTTGTTATTGTTGGGGAAGTGAGAGAGAATCTCCCTCTGCCCTTTTCCTTAAGATTCTTATGGCTGCCCAAATAATTAACAAGACAGGTTAGCAGGAGAAAATAATATCAAGTTTAATAACATGTATACATGGGAGAAAGCAGGGACATTGCGTTTCTCAACACAATAGCAGAAATTCTCGTCTTAAATACCATGTTCAGCTAATGATAAAGGAGGATGTTGGGGGTGGGGAGAGTCAGTTACAGGAGATTATCACTAAAGCACAGTAAACAAGAGTAAGGCTGTTATGCAGATTTAAGACCTCATTTTTCACATTGATAAGTTTCTAGGAATGAGGTCATGCCCTCTTCCCAAATACAGAGAGGGAGATACCTTTACAAATGGAGATTTCCCGTATAAATGTAAATGTCTGTCTGGCAACTCCTTGCAGGGCCATCCAAAGAATGTGGCCAGAGACAGAACTTCTGAGAAGATGGGCTTGTTGGTGCCTTTTCTATTGTAACATCTATTACACATTATATTACAGCCATCAGACAGAAGATCTGTTCCAGGAAGGAGTTACTATGTCAAATTCTTTAGGCAGTTAGTGGGGGAGGTCAAATGTTCTCAGAGAAAACAACCAAGGTAAAGAGATAGATTTCAGGTGGCCAAATCTTGATCTCCCACATTATGAACTACAGTCCCTAGATTAAGGGTCACTCTTTGTGTTGTACAGTTACATGAGTTTTGACACACATATAGTGACATGTAGCCACCATTATGTACAGAACAATCTCACCACCCTAATAATCCTCTGAGCATCAGGTTATCTCTTAGTGGCTTTTTAAAATATTAACAGTTGTCAGAATGACATAAATTTTTACCACAAAAAATGTTCCACAGGTGTTAAGTTTTGTTAGTCTCACTATTATGATCACTATGAGAAATAATGAAAAAAATGAACTCCTATATAAACAGCAAAAATCACAGAATTTTAAAGATAAAAAAGATCTGGAAGATTAGGAAATCCTACATTCTTCAAGACCCTGCCCTCCAGTCTCTCAGCTTTCTGTGTCTTTTATCTGCCGACTCCACTGAGGAGAAAGAAATAAATCGATAAAGAAAAACAAAGCAAAAAACAAATTTTGGTTCTAAGTAGTCCTCTTGAGCCTGAGTTAATCAAGCATGGATTCTTTTTTACTGCCTATTTGCATCAGGAACATAATTACTAGCTAGAGCCTAATTTGAGAATATTCATTAGAAATGAAAGATGTCATATCTAAGAACAGAATGGAATTCACTGAGGCTTTATTCTTGGGATATTTGTAGGATGAAGTCAGGACATGCTGTGAGAGTGATAAATAAGTTCTATATATTTTTCTTCTCCAAGACCATGGATTTCAGCCACACTTTATACCCATGTACTTTGCAACAATGAAAAACAATTAAACACTGACCTTGAATATTTTGCCCTCAGATACATTAGTCTTTAAAATATAAATTGAGCAATTTTAATCTAGATGAGTGAAAGACTATGGACATTTCTAGAATGTCACGTTAGGTCCTTTAGAAGTGAAGAATTGACTTTATAAAGCATTTCTATTCCTTCTCATACCTTGACAATAGTGCTACTGTGACTCTGTTTTAAAGAGGATAATGGCAGGCTTTACTTTGATTTGCACCTTTTTGTTTTAAGTACATTTACTTAATATTTCTCAGTCTCTTGAAAACTTTTATCATTAAGCTCAACCTTCATTTAAATCACCAGACCTATTTGATGAAGGCGACGTGAATATTTACTTGCAAACTCCTTAGAAAATTACTAATTTAACCTTACTTCAGATGATCCATTGTAGAACTCAAACTGGATTTCCCAGGACCCTCAGAACGGCTCATAACTATGTGTTTGTACATTTATCTGGGAAGATATTATCTAAGGGTAATTGTTCTTCCCAAATGCTTTCTTTACCTCAAACAGCAATACTTCCAAAGTTTTAATGAAAATGTGGCCAATTTGGTGAAAACCAAGTGACTTGTTTGTTTTTGCATGCCAATGAGATTAAGAAAATAAGTATTTTAACTATTGTTATTGATTATAAAAATCAGAACTTAAGGAAACAAACTTCTTTGTCCAAAGACATTTCTGCAAGTGAAATCGTCAGAAAAACTGACAGCTAGCCTCCCATTTTAACCACTCAACCATAAGAAATGTAATATGGTGGGCAAACATGTGAGCGTTGTCACCTGCACGAGTCCCCAACGCTGTGGCCCCATCACGGCCACAACTCAGAGGAAGGAGCCGGCAGAGGGGAGACAGCTGTGCCCTCAGCGTCCTTCCTTCCTAGGTCAGAACTCAGTCCCAGCTGCTCACTGTCTAGTCTTCTGGGGAAGCAGATAATTCTTCTGGGGACACGACACATCAGGTGTTAAGGATGTCATTGTTCTTTTTTAAACAAATGTTAGATCATGTAACGTGCTTCTCAGGACAGGAGGAGCCGCCTCAAGGGAAGGCAGATCTTCTCCAGGAACTGATGGTCATCCAGGGAGAGCAGAGTCAAGGACTGCAGAGTGCCAGCCAGCTCCCGCTCTCCCTCTCAGGTACACCTTGGTCCCCGCACCCCCATCCCCCTCCCGGTGCCCCCCAGCGGCTCCCATTGTTCTTGGAGGCCCGCGCATGCGCAGGACTGGCTCTCAGAGCGGCAGAGGGGTTGGCGAGCTGGAGAGCCCCGGGGCGTGTGCACTGGAGGTGGGGCCCCAGGTGCGCAGGTGGCTGTCTCGGAGGTTTGTGTAGGGGGATTGGCGGTTTCTGGATCCTTCCTCCATGATTTTCAGCACAGGGGAGCTCTCCTTTCTGCAGTGTGGAGGAGCGCTGGGCAGGAGGCGGCGCTGAGGTAGGTGGTGGGCGGCGGGCTCTGCGTGGAGATCTCCGCCGCAGATGGCGGGAGCGCGGTGGGGGTTCGGCGGATGGGGCCGGGGCTGCTGGCGGGCTGCCCCAGGCGGGGGAGCCCAACTCTGTCCCTTTGAGGAGCAGAGGAGCGCCGCCTGGCCGGCGGGTCCCTCTGCTTTGGCGGTGCCCCACCCTGGCGGGGCCTCCTGCCCACCCAGCGGAGGTGCAGGGGGCGGCAGGGAGTCGCCTGCCCTCTGCTCGCGCCCTTGAGTTCGTGCTCCCCGGGGCCCGTCTAGGCCAGGTCTCTACATCCCTGGGTGAACACTTTCCTTCAGAAGATGGACTGTGGTCAGTGCTCCTCTGTCTGACTCCTCTCAGGCTATTTGGCTCCTCATTGCGTTCTTTAAACAAATAAGTGTTCCTACTTCCTTGGGACCACTTTTATAGAAAAGCCTAATCCCATTAATGGTTTCTGATAATTGACTCTATATTTGCAAGGTGAACTTTAAAGCCTGTGAATTGTTGTAAACTGCATTTAATGACAGGAGCTTTAAACAGTCTTTGGTGCAAATTATGTAGCTTCCTAATAATAACTCACCTTCTGTTAACATAGACTGATGAGTGATCAATTGATGATTGACATAATGTGTACGGAATTTTGGTTTCAGTGGAAAGGTTTTTCTTGGCAGTTGGTGCTAAAATTAAAATCGGATAAGGAGGAGGTTTTTAGAAGTAGTATGTAGTGTGTGTTTTGTCTCCATACTCATTTAGAATTGTAAGAATTTAGATTTGGAAAGCTCGTAGAGCAAGAATTTTCAAATTTTGATTTGATTGTGTCGGGGGAAGAGGTGGAATCTCCCTCTGCCCTTTTCTTTAAGGTTCTTCTGGCTGGCCAAATAATTAACAAGACAGGTTAGCAGGAGAAAATAATACCAAGTTTAATAACATGTATACATGGGAGAAAGCAGGGAAACTGCGTTTCTCAACACAATAGCAGAAATTCTTGTCTTAGGTACCATGTTCAGCCAAAGACAAAGGAGGGTGTTGGGGATGGGGGGAGTCAGTTACAGGAGATTACCACTAAAGCACAGTAAACAAGAGTAAGGTTATTATGCAGATTTAAGGCCTCAAGTTTCACATTGATAAGCCTCTAGAAATGAGGCCATTCCCCCCTCTTCCCAAAACAGAGAGGGAGATACCTTTACAAATGGAGATTTTCCTTATAAATGTAAATGATTGTCTGGCAACTTCTCCCAGGGCCATCCAGAGAAGGTGGCCAGAGAGACAGAACTTCGGATAAGATGGGCTTGTTGGTGCCTTTCCTATTGTAACATTTATCCTACATTATCTTTACAGCCATCATGATAGATCAGTTCCAGGAAGGAGTTACTATGTCAAATTCTTTAGTTAGTGGGGGAGGTCAAATGTCCCTAGAGAAAACAACCAAGGTAAAGAGATGGATTTCAGGGTGGCCAAATCTTGACCTCCCACAACTGAGAGGGTGAAAGGTTAAAAGGCCAAATACGGTAGGATTTCATTTATATGATATTCTAGAAAAGATAAACCATAGGGAAAGACAACAGATCGTTAGTTGCCATTAGTTTTAATATTTAGTTAATCATTTAGTTTAATAGTTTAATCATTAGTTTTAATATTTCTGATAAAAAAATACATTTTATTGATAGCATCCTAATTATACTTTTGGATGATACCAGAATTTAACAACCTATGAAATTCTGCAGGAGGAACAAATGACATGTTGGTTATTGGTGTCTTTGAAGTGTAAGGATTGTTGGTAATGAATCTAAATAAGCATTGTTGGATTGTGAACTACTGATTTTTTTACTAGATTCTGTTGGACATGGCATATTACAAGTTTCAAAATGCTCTTTAAATTACTGTAGCAGTCTGAAGCTATTAAATTGTAATGTAAGATCTTTATAGATGAAACAGGCAAAAATACAAAAAGCCATTTATCTTTTTATCTTTGTTAAAAAATGAAGTAAATCTTACCATATACATGAATGACTTCTGGCTAGACAGACCTGAACTTGACAAGACGGACTCACTAGTATGGTGAATTTGTTTTGGAATGTTAAAGTGGGAGAGGACGTATGTTTTTCCTGAGGGTGACCCGAGTCAATATGGTAGGTTTTGCTGTTTATACGCTCTTTCTGAGTTACCATCTTGATTAAACAGCTTGTCATAGACGTACCAAGAAATTTGGGCCATTTTATGTATCAATATTTTTTTTAATAATTTTATTTATTTATTTTTTCCCCCAAAGCCCCAGTAGATAGTTGTATGTCATAGCTGCACATCCTTCTATTTGCTGTATGTGGGACACGGCCTCAGTATGGCCAGAGAAGCGGTGCGTCAGTGCGTGCCCGGGATCCGAACACAGGCCGCCAGCAGCAGAGTGCGCGCACTTAACCGCTAAGCCACGGGGCCGGCCCTATGTATCAATATTTTAAGATATCCTATTTCCCTGATAGTTTCTAATTTCAGGGTGTCTGGGAAAAACAGTTTCTGAACATAGGTACTTTGGAATATAATTTTTGATTGTTGACTTATTGAAGCATAGATTTGTGGAGTTGGAAATAATTTTAGTGGTTGTAGAGCCTAACCTCTTCATTTTCGTGTAAATGAAAAGTGAGGTTTCTCAAGTTAAGTCGTCCATAGTCTGACTGCTACTTAGTGGCAGAGTTGGAACTGTATGCTCAGATGCTTGTCTCCAGATTCCTAGTACAGTGCTGTCTGTGCTATTGTAGGATTCCAAAAAGGAAATCCAACTCCAGTCTCGGGAAGGCGCGGACCCACAGACACAGGAGACCGAGCTTGATGCAAATGCACGAGGTTTTAATTAAGCGGAGCTCCGGGTCGACACGTATCTCTCGCAGGAGACAGAGGGGTCGACCCCGAACCTTAAGGGGCAAGCTCTTTTATAGGATTCGGAAGCATAAAGCGGGAAAAGGTTGGCGCGGTCTTACATGATTGGCTAATTTAAAACATTTAAACAGTTACATTTTATGGCGCGAATTGCTATGGCGCGAAGCAATTATCAGGTTACACACACGCGTCCCCATCTGGACCCCCTCCACCCCGACCCTCCCAAACTTATCCCTCTGGAGCACTCTCTTGTTCTCAATTTTCCCCGAACAGTTTAGGGCGAGTCTTCTATGAATAGAGTCAGTCAGGATCGATAAACGTTCCCCCTTATACCAGGAATCCTTAGGGTGTGGAGGTGCCTGTCTCTAAGGTATTAACTTTTAAATTTTTAATATAATTTACTTCCTTCATTCCCCACTTCTTCTTTTGTCCCTAGTTCTAATCTTAGAACTTAGTTTTCGTGTCTACTATCAGTGGCTCATTGTGTGGGAGAGCTTGGTAATGGCGTTGGAGCATCATAGCATGCACTGCATTGACTCTTTTTCTTATGAAAGCAGTAATTCTATTGAAAACACACGGTCCGAAGACCAAAAGTAGACAAAGAATCAGCAAGGGTCCTGCTAGGGAGGATAGTAAGGTCGTCATCCAGGGGACTTAGTGAACCAGGATTCAAACCAGCTCTGTTGCGCCTCCCTGCTTTGCTGCCTCATGTCTAATCTTTTCTTTAATCTTTGCATTGAATCTCGGACTACCCCTGTGTGATCTGCATAGAAACAGCAGTCTTCTTTAAGGGCCGCACAAAGTCCTCCCTCTCTTAAAAACAGCAGATCTAATCCTCTTCTATTCTGGAGCACTACTTCAGACAGGGAGGTGAGGGACTCTTCTAATTTAGAGATGGACTGTTCTAAAGTCCTGAGGTCTTCATCTATAGCATTGCTCAAGGCAGTTAATCCCCTTTCTCCTGTGACTAAGGCCGTAGTGCCAGTCCCTACGCCCGCGGCAACTCCCAGTCCCAGGAGTACAGCCAGGGTGAGGGATACTGGTTCTCTTTTCCATAATCTGGATCTCTGGTCAAATTCATCCTCGAAACTATTGGCAGTATGATAATAAATTCTAGGCACCAACTGCACAAGCACGCAAAAATCTTGTGACGGATTGAATACGCTAGTTGAGATGCAGGGGGTTAGGCCCGTGGTGCAGGCCCACCACCTATTGGGTCCTGGTACCAAAAAATGACCAGGAGTAGTCGGAAGGCTGACTTCAATCTTATTACATAGAGCTTGGTAGCCTGGGGAATTTTTCCTAAGCATAGTCCTGAACCGGTCCCGACACATCCGTTAGGGTTAGCCGCCTTCTTTGCCCCAAAGACAAGTCGTGTGGTCTGGGGTGTTATTATAGACCCCATGGTGGCAATTCCTTCATAATAAGGGGGGCTGACCGCTAGGCATAGCCAGCATGATTCAGTCATTTCAGGGTTGGAATCATTCAAGGCGTAGTAAGCTCCCCATACTAAGTTAAACAGTCTGTGCCATCTTTGCTCAGTAGGTACTGCGGGAGGTGGCGTAGATGGTGGTCGCAGAGCAGATCTGGTGACCATATCTACGGCCCCATTTAGGGTTATGGATTTTACCTGGGGGGGTTTGGGGCTATTTAACCCTATCGGTCTGCTGGCGGGGGATTTTTGGGACAGCGGGCCTCTGATCGGCTAGGATCCCGTTTGGCCCTGTTGGTCTGCTGGCGGGGGGTTCTATTTTTAATCTAATAGAGAAGGTCAGGCCATCATCGTACCGTTCTTTGTACAATCTTATTCCCCATGAATGACCATTCCCGATCCAGGTTTTAATTGTTTTTCCCTTCCCTGTGAACTGAATGGTTAAGGGTGGCACCAGGTATTGCATTCTGAGCCCGACTCATCTGGTGGCTATAATTTGCTCTAACCCTGATTAAATCCCAAGAAGAGGAGGGTTCCCAATAAGTAGTCCCACTGGTTTCACATCCCCAGTTTTTACAGTAGAAGTCTTCTTTGCCCCGCACCAGGAGTCAATTGAACGAGGTCTGTGGTGACCGGGCACACGTAAAGGGGTATGCCTTTAGTTTACCCTTGCGATGGGGGAGTGGCATCCTCCGGCTTGTTTTGCCCCCTTCGTCGACCCATGAAATCCCAGTCGGGGGTTCCTATAGCCAGTTTACAAAGGTCAGGGTGTAAGTCTGGCCACCATGTCCAAGGGGAAGCAGTTTTTTGGATTGACCAGGTTATATCTCCTACCTGGGAGACAACTTGCCACGTGAGCAGTTGAGGAGCGTGGGGATTAGGATTGGACGACTTGCTCGCCGTTCCCATGACGCAAACGCAGCTTAAGAGGGTTATCAGTCTTTTCCACCTTCCAGAGATCTGCTGCATTCTGGGGTGCCTTCTTTACGTGTGTGGCGTGAACCCAAGAGGTTATACCGTCCACCTTGACTGCTGTGGGCGTAGTGAGGAGCACCACGTAGGGCCCCTTCCAACGTGGCTCTAATGACCCCGTCCGATGTCGTCTCACAAGGACAGAGTCCCCAACCTGGAATTGGTGCGGGATGAGCAGATCACCAGGCTGGTAGGCCTCTTTTAGCTGGTTCCAGATGTCGCGCCTGACGGCCTCGAGTGCTTTCAAGCGGGCTGACAAAGGTATAGAAGGTATAATGTCAGGGTCATGTATCCCTATTTGTGCCAAAGGGGGAGGGGTTCCATAGAGGATTTCAAAGGGTGTAAGTTTTAAGGGTCCCTGTGGGGTGTCCGGGCGCGGAACAGGGCAAAGGGCAGGAGGGCTGTCCAGTCACTATCGCCGGTCTCTATGGACAATTTAGTTAGGGTCTCTTTAATTGTTCTATTCATCCTTTCTACCTGGCCTGAGCTCTGGGGTCTATAAGCACAATGTAATTTCCAATTGATCCCCAGTTGACTGGCCAGTCCCTGACTTACCTGGGCAACGAATGCAGGACCGTTGTCAGATCCAATTACCTTTGGGATCCCGAATCTCGGGAGGATTTCTTCCAATATCTTCTTGGCTACTACAGAGGCAGTCTCTTTTCGGGTGGGGAAAGCCTCTACCCATCCCGAGAAGGTATCTACAAATACTAGAAGATATTTATTCCCATACCGGACCGGTTTGATTTCAGTAAAGTCTATCTCCCAAAAGGTTCGGGCCTGTCTCCCGGAGTCTATGTCCAGTGCGGTATTTGGTAACTGCAGCATTTGTGAGAGCGCAAGCTCTACAATCCTTATAAATTTCCTCAGCCGCCTTTCTCAAATCTGGTACCTGGTGCGGGAGGCCTCAATAATTTTAATTAGTTTCTGAGGGCTCAAGTGGGTTAGCCGGTGTAGATGTGATAGATATTCTCGCCCTTCTGCAACGGAAAGGACTTTCTCTTCTTTAGTTAGTTCCCCACCGGAGACAGTTTTGTTGACCTTAGCTCCCTGGAGAGTCAGGACCATAGGTCCTAGTGCCGCCCGCTTGGCTTCCAAATCTGCTAAGCGGTTCCCTTGAGCTATGGGGTCGGTGCCTTTCTGATGACCTGGGCAATGGATGATTGCCACCTTTTAGGCAAATGTATAGCCTCTAGGAGGCCCAGAATCTCTTTTTATTTTTGATATCTTTTCCGGCCGAGGTAAGCAGCCCTCTTTGTTTATAAATAGCCCCATGAACATGGGCAGTAGCAAAGGCATACCTGCTGTCCGTGTATATATTCACAGTCTTATTTTCAGCTAACCTTAACGCCTGTGTCAGGCGATAAGCTCAGCCTTTGTGCAGAAGTCCCTTCCGGCAAGCTGCTTGCCTACAGAGTCTTTTCCGTCTACCACAGCAGCCCCAGCCATCCTCTTACCTTCTGCCATAAAGCTGCTGCCGTCGGTGTACCAATTAGGGGCCCCAGCCCATGGCTCATCCGGCAGAACGGGTCGGGTCCCGTTTCTGATGCCAAGATGTCGCCGCATTGGTGAACAGGTATTTCATCATCTGCTTCGGGCAGTAGTGTGGCCGGGTTTAAGATGGCCGGTGGGGCGAAGGTAATTCTCTCAGTTAGGAGCAGACTTTGGTAGTGAGTCATCCGGGCGTTAGTCATCCATCGATCTGGAGGCTGTCTGATAATGCTTTCTAAGGCATGGGGGGCTACTACGGTTATCTGTTGGCCCAGAGTTAACTTATCTGCATCTTTTACCAGCTGGGCAGTGGCGGCGATTGCCCTTAAGCAGGAGGGCCATCCACTGGCTACCGGATCCAGTTTTTGATAGATATGCGACTGGGCGCTTCCAGGGCCCAAGGGCTTGAGTTAGGACTCCCCAGGCGATTCCCTTTCTTTCATCTACATACAAGGTGAAGGGCTTGGTCAAATCTGGTAGGGCCAACGCGGGTGCCTCTAATAATGCCCGTTTTAGAGTCTCAAAAGCCTTCTGGTGCTCTAGAGTCCAGACAAAGTTCCCACTTTCCTTAGTCAATGGGTACAGTGGAGCAGCCAGGGTAGCAAACCCAGGGATCCACAATCGGCAGAAGCCGGCTGTCCCCAGGAATTCCCTTACCTGGCGAGCGGAGGTTGGGGCCGGAATCTGGGTCACAGTCTTTTTCCGTGCGTCGGTTAACCACCTTTGGCCGTCCTTTAGTGTGTAGCCTAAGTAGACTACTTTTTCCTGGCACAACTGTGCCTTTTTTTTCGACGCCCGGTATCCCAACTCATCCAACTCGGCCAGGAGGCGCTTGGTCCCTTCTTCACAGTCTCCCGGGGTTTCCGCCGCCAACAGTAGATCATCTACATACTGTAAAAGAGTCACTTGAGGGTTTTTAACCCTATAATCAGTCAAGTCCCTGTGGAGGGCTTCATCAAACAGGGTAGGGGAGTTTTTAAAACCTTGAGGTAGTCTCGTCCAAGTCAGTTGTCCAACGATCCCCATATCAGGGTCGCGCCACTCGAAAGCAAAAAGTAATTGGCTTTTTGGGTGAAGCCGTAGACAGAAGAATGCATCTTTCAGGTCCAAGACAGTGTACCATTTTCGTGATGGGGAGGGAGCTGAGTAGGTTATATGGGTTTGGCACGGTAGGGTGTAAATCCTGCACTCTCTTATTTACTTCTCTCAAATCCTGGACCGGCCTATAATCATTAGTTCCAGGCTTTTTACAGGCAGGAGGGTGTTCCAAGGAGACTGGCAAGGAACCAGGATTCCTTGTTGGAGCAGCCTCTGGATATGGGGCGGATTCCTTCTCTGGCCTCTTTGCTTATTGGGTATTGACGCACCCTTATCGGGAGGGCTCCGGCCTTAAGATCTATCACGACTGGGGAATTCTCGTAGCCGTCCCTAGTCCCCGGTTTCAGCCCATGCCGTTGGAAATTCGATCAGCCACTTATCGGTATTGAGCCGAGCTCTAGGCTTAGGCTGCTGATGGAGCCGATATTCTTCCTCTAGCTCCAGGGCCAATATCATGGTGGTAGGTGCGGACCAGGATACTGTAGGCCGAGGTTGAGCAAAATCTATTTGAGCTTTCAGTTTGGTTAAAAGGTCTCGACCTAGCAACGGGTCGGGCATTCAGGAATCACTAGGAAGGAATGGGACACCCTTCCTTTCCCCAAGTCCACTGTCCGGGAAGTAGTCCATGAGTATTGTTTCTGCCCAGTGGCTCCAACAACCAGAGTCTTTTTAGTTTTTAATTTCCCCAAAGGTTGCTTCAGTACTGAATATTCAGCCCCAGTATCAATCAGAAAACTCATAGGGGTCCCCTCAACAGTTAGGGTTACCCTAGGCTCGGGGAGGGGGCCCGAGCCCCGTCCCCGCTATTCTTCGTCCTCTCCTAAAGACAACACCTTGAGTGTGGCCCTTTTCTTGGGGCATTCCCTTGCCCAGTGTCCTCTCTCCTTACAATAGGCACATTGGTCCTTGTCCAAGGGTTGCCGTCTGCGTGAGCCTGGTCGTGGGGCGTTGCCCAGGTTCCCTGACTGTCTGTGATCTGGCCCTGTCGCTTTTATCACTGCGGCCAGTATTTTAGTTAGTTTTTTTTCTCGTCTCCTGTCTCTCCTGTCTTCCCTCTCCTCAGCCTCCCTTCTCTCTCTCTCTCGCTTTTCCTCTTCACTCTCCCTTTTATGATACACCTTTTCAGCCTCCTTTATTACGTCCCGCAGGTCGTAGTCTTGCAGCCCCTCTAGCCTTTGTAATCTCCTCTTTATATCTGGGGCTGACTGTCCAATAAAGGCCATAATGACAGAGGCCTTCTGCCCTTCCGAGGACGGATCAAAGGGCGTGTACCTGCGGTAAGCCTCCATCAATCGTTCTAGAAAAAGGGAGGGGGGTTCAGTGGGTCCTTGCTGAATCTCTCTTACCTTAGCCAAATTGGTGGGCCGCCTTGCGGCTCCCCGGAGACCCGCCACTAGAGCCCGGCGGTAAGCGGACAGCGACCCCCTACCTTCAGCCGTGTTATAGTCCCAGTTGGGTCGGTTGTGCGGAAACCCTTCTTCCGCCTCAGCTATCGTTGCCGGCTGCCCGTTGGTGCCTCGGATATTCTTTCTTGCTTCCTGTGTGATTCTTTCTCTCTCCTCCGTGGTGAAGAGTGCCTGTAAGAGCTGTTGACAGTCATCCCAAGTGGGCTGATGGGAAAACATTAGGGACTCTATCAGGCGGTTAATCCGCGGGTTTTCTGAAAAGGGGGATGGTTATTTTTCCAGTTATACAGGTCTGAGGAAGAGAAAGGCCAGTACTGGAGGGGTGACAGCTGGTTGGGCCCGCAGGAGCTCCATACTCTCTTAGCGGGAGCGCCACCGTGGTATCAGGCCCGTCGGAGTGGCTCGCGGCGGCCGGGTTCCAGCGGAGGGACCCGAGCCAGTCGCCCTCCGTCCTGATTGCGATCCTGGAGCGGGGAGGGGTAAGGGGAGGCGAGAAAGGGGGCCATTCGGGAGGAGGCTCAATCTCAGGGTAGACCCGGGGGCCGAAGGGTCTCCGACTCCGCTGTTCGAGTTGATTTCGATTTTTGCCGTGTCTCCGCATCCTGCAGCGCCAGGACTCGGGGGCTTAGTTTTTCTGCTTTTACCCATGGCTTAACCCACGGGAGTGGGTTCTGCACCAGATCCTGCCACACTGTAATATATGGTCGTTGGTCAGGATGGGACCCCGGTTTCTCCTGGAAAACAATAGCCCTCACCGCGAGGATAACAGTTAGATTAAACGTCCCCTCAGGGGGCCAACCCACATTGAGGGAGGGCCACTCAGAGGCGCAAAAAGTCTGCCAACGCCCTTTTTTTATTTCTACCGACAAATCGTGCGCTCGCTCTCACTTCAGTCCAGTGGTCTAAGGTCAAAGAGAGGGGGGTCGTCATAGTCTGTCCCATCCCGTCAAATGAGGTCCACGTAACGAACAAAAACAGAACAATGAACATCAAAAACACAGCAAGACAAAAACAACTTTGCCCGGTTGGTGTCTGTACAAGCCAACCGAAGGCGGTTTCAGACGGGAGGGGTTTTCGTGTCCTCCCTGGGAAAAAGAGTGCCATTTCTTTTTCTACCTGAAAGGGGGTAGTCAGGCTTTCCTGACTCCCTTGTCCCTTGGGGCGTCCCCAGGGTTGCAGCCTGCAGTTCCCAGCACGTCTGCCACTGCAGCCGCTGGGCCCTCTCGGCCCAGCGGCGGCTGCCCAGATACCGAGACCAAAGCAATGCTTCGCGGCGCCGCACACACTCGCACACCCAGTCACTCAGGCTTACCTCCAAGGGGTCTTGAGTCTGGGGTGACCGCGCAGATCCCGGACGAGCCCCCAAATGTAGGATTCCAAAAAGGAAATCCAACTCCAGTCTCGGGAAGGCGCGGACCCACAGACACAGGAGACCGAGCTTGATGCAAATGCACGAGGTTTTAATTAAGCGGAGCTCCGGGTCGACACGTATCTCTCGCAGGAGACAGAGGGGTCGACCCCGAACCTTAAGGGGCAAGCTCTTTTATAGGATTCGGAAGCATAAAGCGGGAAAAGGTTGGCGCGGTCTTACATGATTGGCTAATTTAAAACATTTAAACAGTTACATTTTATGGCGCGAATTGCTATGGCGCGAAGCAATTATCAGGTTACACACACGCGTCCCCATCTGGACCCCCTCCACCCCGACCCTCCCAAACTTATCCCTCTGGAGCACTCTCTTGTTCTCAATTTTCCCCGAACAGTTTAGGGCGAGTCTTCTATGAATAGAGTCAGTCAGGATCGATAAACGTTCCCCCTTATACCAGGAATCCTTAGGGTGTGGAGGTGCCTGTCTCTAAGGTATTAACTTTTAAATTTTTAATATAATTTACTTCCTTCACTATGTACTATTAAGGAGACAAACCAGTGAGTTACCTTCCCAGATCATATATGTAGCCAGCAGGGTTGATTCTTTCCCATATGCATTTTTTGCTTTCTTTTTTAAATAACTACTAACCACAATTAATTCATTCCCATACCATGTTTAATAACTATAGTTTTGTGTGTCTCCTCGAGCACACGTGGATTCCCTAGAATGGACGCCTGCCTGTGAGTGGATTGCTGGTCCAGAGGCTGATGTGCATCTGCAACTTGACGAGCTGCAGCCAAATCATCCTCTGAAGTTTTAACAATTTCCATTCTCGCCAACAGTGTCTGAGTCATCCTTTCCCTGGGAATTGTCAGATCGGCATTGTCAGATTTTTAAAGGTTTGCCAATCTGATGACTGAGAAATGATGTATTTGTTTCCCTCTTTGTACAACTGTTTTGACAAATGTATAGAGCTGTGCCACTACCACATTCAATATACAGAACAGTTCTAGCACCCAGAACTCCCTTCAGCTGCTCTTTTGTAGTCAACTCTTCCCCCACCCTTAACCCCTGGCAACTAATGATTTGTTGTCTTTCCCTATGGTTTGTCTTTTCTAGAATATCATATAAAGGGAATCCTACAGTATTTCGCCTTTTGAGTCTGGATTCTTTCATGTAGCACAATACATTCAGTTTAGTGTTCATCCATGTTGTTGCCTGTATCAGCAGTTCCTTCTGTTTTATTGTTGAATGTAGTATCTATTGTATGAATGTACCACAGTTTATCCATCCACCAGTTGAAGGACATTTGAGTTATTTTCAGTTTTGTCTTTTTTGACTATGAATAAAGCTGCTATAAATATTTGCAAACAAGTTTTTGTGTGAACGTTAGTCTTCTTCTCTTAGGTAAGCACCTAGAAGTGGAATTGCTGGGTCACATGGTATGTGTATGTTTAACTTTATTTTAAAAACTGTTTGTGGTAGCAAAGTCATGGCCCAGAAAGATGTCCTAATCCCTGGAACCTGGGAATACATTAGTTTACTTGGCAAAGGTGAATTAAGTTTGCAGATGGAATTAAGGTTGCTAATCAACTGACTTTAAAATATGGAGATTATCCTGGATTATCCAGGTGGGCCCAGTGCATCACAAAGGCCCTTAAAAGGGAAAGAACAGCAGGCGAGTAGAAAAAAGATGCAACAAGGGAAGCAGGGCCAGAGAGATGCCGAGTTCTTGCTCTTGAGGGTGGAGGAGGGGGGCCATAGGCTAAGGAATGTTGTGGTCTCTAGAAGGTTGAAAAGGCTAGGAAATGGATTAACCTTTAGAGTCCCCCCAAAAGAACCTAGCTCTGCCAACACCTTGATTTTAGCCCAAGGAGACCCGTGTCAGACTGTTAACCTACAGAACTGTAAAACAAATCTGAGCTGTTTTAAGCCATGAAATTTGTGCTAATTTGTTACAGCAGCATAACACACTCCACTTGAAAGCTGTTTTCCAAAGAGGCTGAACCACTTTGTGTTCTTACCAGCAATGTAGTAGTGTTCCAGTGACTTTCCATCCTCATTAACACTTGGTATGGTCAACATCTTTAATTTTAGACATTCTAATATGTACATAGCAGTATCTCAATGTGGTTTTCATGTGCATTTTTCTCATGATTAATGACGTTGAGCATCTTTTCATGAGCTTATTTGCCATCTGTTTATCTTCTTTGGTGAAGTGTCCAATTCTGTGCCCATTTTATTTATTTATTTTTTTATTTTTTTATTTTTTTAAAGATTTTATTTATTCAGTTTTTCCCCCCAAAGCCCCAGTAGATAGTTGTACGTCATAGGTTCACATCCTTCTAGTTGCTGTACGTGGGACTCGGCCTCGCGTTGGACGGAGAAGTGGTGCCTCGGGGCGCTCCCGGGATCCGAACCCGGGTCGCCAGCATCAGAGCGCGCGCACTTAACCGCTAAGCCACGGGGCCGGCCCACTGTGCCCATTTTAAACTTGGATTTTTTTATTGCTGAGTTTTGACAGTTCTTTATAGTCCTGTCAGATATGTGATTTGCAAAGGTCTTCTCCCAGTCTGTGGCTTGCCTTCTCCATCCTCTCACCAGTGTCTTTGGAAGGTCTGTGTAATGTAACTCGAGAGGCTCCACGTGACCTTGTCTTCCTTCATTGGGAAACAGTGAGGTTGGAGCACCTGAGTCCAATCAGATGTTGATCAGAGTTGGGGCTGGGTCTCACTTTTAGTAAACCCAGCCCTTCCGCTTTCCCCCTGTTCCTGTTTGCTCTGCTCCCCTCCCCCGCACAGGCGTCTGGTTCTAAGTCTCGTAGATCTCTGTCTCCTCAGGTTTGGGAGCCCACAGAAAATTCAGCTATGCCCTTCAGACATCTCAGCGCAGCTCTCCAGCCTCCTACCTTACATCGCTTCACAATATGGCAAATTCCCTGAAGGTCAGACTAGCAGTATGTTGGACTTAGGCCACTTCCACCACTTCTGGAGGTTTCACTTTGCTTTATGGAAGCTTTGGCCTAGTTCCCCGGATTCCTGTGTGGCACCAAAACTTAGCACAGGTGCTGTGAGGAAGAGCAGTTGTGTGTGTGAAAGCCCTCAGGTTTCCTCTGCCACACCAATCCTGCAGAATCACTACAAGTTTGCCTAGTTTCTCTTTTCTCTAGCCGAGGCTCAGACTGAGCAAGCCAGATCCTCAACAGGCACCCAGAATCAGAAAATGCTTCTGGGGGAAAGAAAGGTAAAAATTCTTGCTCACATAAAAGAGTTTTTCTTCTTTCTGGAATTTTAGTTGGTTGGTCCTGAAGTTCTCTGATGCTCTAAAAATATATCTATAATTTATCTGGCTTTGTCCGGTTTTGCAGCAAGAGTGCTTTCCTGTCCTCGTCTACTCTAAAACAGAAGTTCCCTTGTCATTAGTTTTTAACTCCATCTGTTATACATTGTCAATATTATTATTGTTTGGGCAAGTCATGCTTTCAATGATTTATTCAGATGTTTACCCTTTTTTATCCTCACAATCCATTTTTACATCTTAGCATTTCTTCTATCAATTTTTTGTTAAAGTACATTCATTTTACTTTTTAATTTTTTTCCTTGAGTAATATTAGCTCTGGGCTAACCTCTGTGCCAGTCTTCCTCTATTTTGTATGTGGGTCACCACCATGGCATGGCTGATGTGTGGTGTAGGTCCACTCCTAGGATCTGAACCCATGAACCCAGGCCTTGGAAGCAGAGCGTGCTGAACTTAAACCTCTACACTGGGTAGCTGGCCCCCTTAAAGTACATTCTTTAGAAGTTCCTTAATGAGCATTTGTTGGTGGTAATACTCTTAGTAAATGTTTGCATAAAAATATCTGTAATTCACCCCAGTTCTTGAGATATGGTGTGATTGGGTATACACTGAAAGTCATTTTCTCTCTGTATCTTTAAGATTTAATCCAACTCTCTCTTGCCTTCCATTGTTAAGAAATGTATCATAGGTCTAAATGTAAGTCTCTGTAAGTGTTCTGTCCCTCTGTGGGGCTTTGAATATCTTCTTTTGTATTTGGTGTTCTTTGGTTTCCCTGGATGGATCTAACTCTAGATTTTTTTTTTTTTAATTATGCTTGAGATGTGTTCACCTGCCTGAATCTAGAATAGAAGTCTTTTATTAATTCTGGAAATTTCTTTTTTTGTGTGTGAGGAAGATTAGCCCTGAGCTAACATCCATGCTAATCCTCCTCTTTTTGCTGAGGAAGACTGGCTCTGAGCTAACACCTATTGCCAATCCTCCTCCTTTTTTTTTCCCCCAAAGCCCCAGCAGATAGTTGTATGTCATAGTTGCACATCCTTCTAGTTGCTGTATGTGGGACGCCGCCTCAGCATGGCCGGAGAAGCAGTGCATTGGTGCGCACCTGAGATCCGAACCCGGGCCATCAGCAGTGGAGTGCGTGCACCTAACTGCTAAGCCCCGGAGCTGGCCCTGGAAATTTCTATTATGTCTGAATATTCCTTGAAATCATATATATATTTATATTATTTGTGAATAGCTTCTGTTGGACTATGAATGTCCTCTTTGTTGTGTCTTAGAGGAGGAGAGTTCAATAGGGGAAGCTCACTCTGCCATGATGTTGATGTCACTCTCTTTTATATATTTATATTATTTAATTCAAATATATGTACACATACTTATGTTATTTATACACATTCAATATATATTCATTATATATATTATTTAATTCAATATATTATATTATTCAATATAATGATTTATATTATCCAAAAAATGTACATATCTTATTTCTATATATGATCCTGTACTTGACCAAACTCAAGCCAGGCTCCATTGAGCCCTCTTCTTGACTAGGCCTCAATCTTATCCTATAATAACTACAGCCTCTCAGCACAAATGGTTTCACACCTCCACACGCATTATAAGACTTAAACACTGACACAGTTTCTAACAGCTCAAATCCACATCCCTAGGATGACCCCTGCCCCCTTAAAGAGTGTCGGCCTGAGAAAGCTCAAAGCAGCCAAAAGAACTGACTGTTTGTTCTGGCCAACACTCAGTCATTTGCCTCTGACATCCCTTTCTTAGAGCATTTACCCAAAAGTGCTTACAACTGTGAATATTTCCTCTGTCCTTTTGAGTTTTATATATATATATATATATATATATATATAATATATATATATATATAAATATATATTTAGAGACACTTATATATATAAGTGTCTCTAATAACCAAGGAATGCATTTCTCAAGGTCCTGAGAGCCATTCATTGAGATGAGGATAGGGTGTCTGTCTCCCAGACTCTGTGAGAGGAGAAAAGTGAAACTTTGATCATTTCCAACCAGCAGACACAACTGGCCAGATTACACTGCACTGACCAACACTCTGTAACTTTTCCCTCCCTGACTCTACTGAGCCCCTGCTCACCCCTCTGCCTGCTCCCTCATTCTCCCTTTCAAATGCCCAGTCACCTCTGTACAAATCAAATTGAGTTCAGTTCACCCTGTTCCCTCTTCCCTATTGCAGTGGTATATTACTGATTAAAATCTGTCCTGACCACTTTCACTAGAGTCTGGTTTTGCATATATTCTACATTTAACACACATATAGATAATCTCAGGCATATGCATATATATGCATATACCAACATAACCATGGGCCCTCCAGGACCGGTTCAACTGACCCCATCTTATCAACAGAGTAGTTAAGAGTTTTCTTTCAGGAACTGAGACCCCTAGTCCAGTTCAGGCCAGTTGACACCACCAACCCATCAACTACACCTGCGCAAATGCTCGATAAATGATATTTTTGACATCAAGCAGCTAAAAGCTCCATCCTCAGATCATCGTAACACTGCCAATTTCTGAACACACATCCGATGAAGAGCCACAAAGCTTGACTTTGCTTGTGAAGATCATCAATTACCTCACTTCTCCTTACTTCCAATCATCTACTTCCACATGTCAGACCGCCCTGCCCTTCATCCCATAAGTTGTGCCCCAAGCCCTGGATCGGGGAGACAGATCTGAGACAGACACATGGCCCCTGTCTCCTTGCAGATAAATCTCACAAAAATAAAGCTACAATTCTTTTCCCAAAAGCTGATGCCAAAATAACTGGCTTTTTAAATGTGCATTGGGCAAGAGAACCCCAATATTGTGCAGTAACGTCAATACATATATATATATACACTTAATGGATGTTTTATCTTCTTTTTTTTTTCCTTTGCTGATGAGGATTCACCCTGAGCTAACATCTGTGCCACTCTTCCTCTATTTTGTATGTGGGTTGCCACCACAGCCTGGCCACTGATGAGTGGTGTAGGTCCATGCCCAGGAATGGAGCCTGGGCTGCTGAAGTAGAGTTCTCTGAACTTAACCACTAGGCCATGGGACCGGCCCATGTCTAATTGTTTTGAAGATGTTACTAGATATGCAATTGAAGTTTCACTATGATCTCTGGATTTCCTTGCTACTCCTTTAGTCCTTCACTTCAGTGTATGTGTTTCTTGCTCCATTTTTCATGCTAGAGGATTTTCTCAAATATCAAGTGGTCCTTGGCTACCTGTTCATATTTCTGTGATGGGAAGAAAACAGCTGAGTAGGATCTCTGTGGGCCTGATGGGGCCTGTGAATGTCTGGACTCAATGTTTCTTCAGGGGTGTTGAGTGTTGAACTAGTAACAGGCAAACAGTGTTGGTGCCCATGCTGATCTGTAACAACATACTTATTCCACACATTCCCACAATGACAGACATCCTCTGAACACATGGAAATGCTGACAACACACCCACACCCACATACACACTATTTGTAAATGACCATCAGCATTCAGTCTGTAAACTACACCTGATAATGCACACTGATACTCAGAACATACACACAAACTCACACACTTACAGACCACTCACTGTCTCAGAGCCCACAGCGACTTGAACTCTCTAAACACACACAGACATCAACAAAACACACCTTCACATAGATGCCATAATAGCCGTGCACCCTGTGACCATACAGAATTGCTGAACACACACACATCCATACAACAAGGAGCATGGCCGTGCATGTGTGGGCTTGATCAGGAAGTTTTTCACACCTCAGCATCAACATGGACACCCCGGGGCAAGAGGGAGAGGCAGAGGGCACAGGGACAAAATGTGAGGAGCAGTCAGGAGGCACTTGCATAAAACAAATATGATACCTGCAAACTGGTTGCTAAATGACATACGACTCAAGGATAGGAGGACCCAAGAGGATCTGAAATGGTACAAAAGAGGTGACTGATACAAACCCATCACAAGATATTTAAATGTAAGGAACAGTGATATTTTAAAAGGCACTGAGGAGAGTCCATCAAAGCTTAGATATAATTTCAAACAATGAATGACATGGAATTCTGGCCAAAGAACAGCCATTATTGCTGTTAAAATTCCTATTTAAATGTTCTTATAAAATTATAGAAATACTCATTGAAAAATGACAAATGCTCATTGGTTTAAAACATTTCAGGGTAAAATTAATGCAGCTTCCACTTTTATTGAGTAGCTTTCCTGGGGCAGCTAGAAAAGCTGTACAATGCACACAGAACAGCTGTTTGAAGGGTCTTAGAACATCCCGTGCAGACAGGACTTGGGGGTCTACAATCTCTGAGATGAGGGAAGCAGAAGATTGTGAGCACCAGCTCCACGTGGCTTCTCCCCTAAGGCATTTGCTATTTCAACAGTGAGAGAAGAGAGTCTGAGCAGAAAGAGGAGGAAAAATGAACTGAAATTTCATTTCAGCCAAGTCCAGTAACTTCTGCTTCCAGTCAGTTGTGGTAAAGGCAGAGCAACAATTAAACGTTGATTTAATAAATACTGTAAGATTGAAAACACCAAAGGGATGTGGAAGCAAACAGGACTAGATGAAATAAAATTTCAAAAAGGAAAGAGCCTTTTTAGGTGAGATAGCCACACATGCCCTCACCCAGGGGAATTTGCTTAATCTGGACTCTGATAATCAGACCTGTCTTACCAGAAAACGATTGTAAATACAATCTGTCATAATTGATCTATGTTAGCTTTTTAATATCACAAGCTTTGTTTGGCTGTTAATTTTTATTGCCTCCACTAGAAGACTCTGTAAAGGGAAAGACATTGTATCATTTGCCACATGATCTCCAGAACATTCTTCAGTTGGGGCTGTATGACTTCTATAAATATGTGTTAATTGTTGGTTTCATGAATGCTATGGACTGAATGTCTACGTAATCCAATTTCATAAGTTAAAATCCTAATCCCCAAAGTGATTGTATTTGGAAGTGGGGCCTTTGGGAGTTAATTAGCTTAGATGAGGCCATGAGTGTGAAGCCCCCATGATGGGATTAGTGCCCTTATAGGGAGATGGAGGGCCAGAGCTCTCTCTGCTAGATGAGGGTAGAGCAAGAAGCTGTCCTTCTGCAAAACAGGAAGAGAGCTCTCACCAAAAACAAATCAGCTTGAACCTAGATCTTGAACATCCCAGTCTTCAGAACTGTGAGGAATGCACTTCTGTTGTTAAAAGTGCCCAGTCTACAGATGGCCCGGCGGTGCAGTGGCTAAGTGTGGGTGCTCCGCTATGGTGGCCCAAGGGTTTGCAGGTTCAGATCCTGGGCACACACCGATGCACAGCTTGTCAAGCCATGCTCTGTCTGCATCCCATAAAAAAGTAGAGGAAGATGGGCACAGATGTTAGCCCAGGGCCAATCTTCCTCAGCAAAAAAGAGGAGGATTGGCATCAGATGTTAGCTCAGGGCTGATCTTCCTCACACACACAAAAGGAACCCCAAAAGTGCCAAAGTGCCTGGTCTAGGGGCCTGCCCCACAGCCTACTGGTTAAGTTCAGTGAGCTCCTCTTGGTAGCATGGGTTCAGTTCCTGGACACAGACCTATACCACTCATCAGCAGCCATGCTGTGGGGGTGACCCACACACAAAATAAAGGAAGACAGGCATGGATGTTAGCTCATGGTGAATCTTCCTCAGCAAAAAAAATAAAGTACCCAGTCTATGGTATTTTTGTTACGACATCCCATACAGACTAGGACACTGAGTGTGTGAATAAGTTCGTTTAGATTGACGATCCTTCTTCTACATGACACATTATTGCCAATGATCCCTAAATTGGTGTGAGTCAAATTCCCCTTAAGGATCATAAAGACGTTAGGGCCCTTCTCCCTAGTTGTGCACATATTGCTACACATGAAAACATGTTGCATCATGTGTTTTATCGACACCTTAGTCTTACACCTCACCCCATTGGCCTTCAGCGAACTTCGGTGTTACAGCCAGTGCTTTGGGCAATAAAAGAAAGTCCCTGGACTGAAGAGGGGTCGGTATCCATCGTGCAGCTCCTGTCCTCTGCCCAGCCAGCTCCAGCACAGGGTCAATTTACAAGATGGGCTTTCCTCCAGGCAGCTCTGTGTTTCTCCCAGCCTGTTCTCATTTAGGATGATCTCACCAGGAGCAATGAGTGTAAATTTGGAGGGAAGAGCTACAGAAGGCATCTGCCAGGGGAAATTCTTTGTGGTTACATGGTTTAGAATATGGACACCTGGCTGCTCTAAGGTGTCCTGAAAATGGAAACCTTCTCACGTCTGTAATATCCTTCCATGTCCTCTTTCCCCTCCATCTCTCTGTTCTTGGTGGAAAAATTCCCTTGGCAACGACAATAAAAAAATGAAAGTAGGGAATGGCCCATTTCCAGTCTCAGAATTCTGTGAAATTTTACTGCCTATCCCCAGTCTCCCAGGACTGAGACCCTTTTTACTCTTTTAAGATTAGATTACATTTTAATCTCCTTTAATCAAAGTTTTCTCTCATCCTTGTTATGTATATACATGTTCTAATACATAATATTGAAAACATTGTTTTTGGCCCTACAATTTCCAGATTCATTCATAGTTGTTTTCTGATGGATGCATGACTTTGTAATTATGTTTATAACTCCATTAACTATAGAAATTGACTAAATGATGAGTAGTAATGTACTAATACAGGAAAATGGCCCATTTTTATTCAACATAAAGTTTCATGTTTTCATCAAGACAAATACACGAATACTTAATTGTTCAGCAAAAACTTTTCCTGTGTACATGTAAGCAATTATAAATCTATTGAAGTTGGTTTACCTTGTCGATTATTCCTTATTTCTGAGTTGTGCATTCAGCATTTCCATGAACACTTTAGAGTCCTGCATCTTTATCCTACCATTTTAAATACTAGGTCATCGACAAAAGTCCACATGACTTGTTCAGTTGTGTGCTAGTGGGTCCTTTGTAGGGTGTCTTCCCAGGTATGTTTTCACAGGGTCATCGACAAAAGTCCACATTACTTGTTCTGTTGTGTGCTAATGGGTCCTTTGTAGGCTGTCTTCCTGGGTACGTTTTCCAGTGTGAACTCCAGCTGATGGCCTTGTGACACTGATGTAAATACTGTTGTCTCCACAGATCATGGGGCCAATGATGTGTGGTCCTTTACGAAGTCATATATAACCTAATACTTTTCATTCAATTAGTGTAAGGCATGCTATGGAAAGTAGATTGGGGACAATTAATAAAAGATGATTGATTATGAACATGCTGTTAGGGAGAAAAATTGAACCTCTGGCTATACAGGTTTACGTTTCATTCAATTAATCAGCCAGCCTAACAAACCCCGTTCATAGGCAGGGCTATATACATATATATATTAGATTAAGATTATATCATCTATTAGTTTGAATGTGCTTTTGTAAAGTACGCCTTGTTTCTCTTGCCCTTTCTTACTGGGAGAAATATGGAATAGATAGAAACTGCCTGGATTACTCTGGTCTGAACTCAGATCACATAGGACTTGAATCATTCAACAAATGAGCCATTAATAGTGGCTACACCACTGGGATTTCCTGATCCAATATCGCAGTCATACACCCTATTGTGGATATGGACTCTAGAATAGGATTGTGCTGTTATCCCGAGGGTAACTTGTTCTGTTGATCAATATTTTGGATCAATAAGTGATGAAATATTTTGACTAGTTGGTCTAATCACTCAGAGGTTATTTTCTTCTCTGAGGTCACCCTAACCAAAATTGTTAGTCCATTTAAGATTTGTTATCCCTTGATTTGGCTTAATTTTTTTTTTTTGAATTAATTGGAGCTCCATAGGGTCTTCTTGTCTTATTTTGTCATTCCCGCCTCTTCAGGGAAAGGTCAATTTCACTGATTAAAAGTAAAAGAGAGTAAAACCCTCGAGTGGCTGTTCATACAAGTCCTCATTTAGACAACAAATGATGATGCTGCCTTTGCAGGGTCCAGTCACTGCGGCCTTTACACCGTGTCACTGGGCAAGCAGTGCCTGTAACACCAGAAATGCCAGAGGAGATGCTTTTGGTAAACAGGTGGGGGCTGTGTTTGCAGAGTTTACTTTTTTAAATCTTTCCTTGAATGCCTACCTGTGTTGGGTTAACAATTAATGTAATAAATAATTATTGGGTTGAATTTATTTTATTGTTAACTTTTGGTGATTATCTGTTATAAGATTATGCAAGGAGAAATAATTCTTGTTGCTTATAGTAACAGTACTACTTCTATGAATTAATAGATTAATGCAGTATTAGATTAGGAGTTAGTTTCTGTGATTGAAATTAAGATAAGTATATTGTTGAACCTGAAGGCTTTCTTAACTGGTGGCTGAATTTAGGCCAACTAGGGTATTGTTTGTACTCCCTCTCTAAGGAAGGTTGTATCCTGTATCTAAAAGGCTGTACATCTTTAGGGCTGGGTCTGGAGGAGGCAGGAGGCTGGACAAGTGTGGAGCTGGCTCTGACCCAGAGGGATGAGCAAGAGACACAGGGCACCTGCTGCCACACACAGCCGCAGCAGACATCACCCATCAGTCACGACATGCTGGGCTGCAGAGCCCAGAGAGCGCCCCAGTTCTCAACAAGTTGCACTCGGAAGCCACTCCCGGGCAGAGCAGGGGACTGTGATGAACACATTTGCCATCCCTGCTCCCCTAAGACGTGCTCCAGGCCTCCTCTCCCCACTTACTCCGCCAGCTCCTCACTGTCCTCGGGACTCAGGCTTTCAAGGCCCGCCAGCAGGCTGCTCCAGCACTTCTCCTTCCTTACCACCGCCTCCCCTCTCTGCTCCCACTCTAGTTCCAGGGCAAGTTACCTGTGGCTCCTGAGTGCTGCTCCTTGGCCTGGAAGGAGCCCCATCCTTCACCCTTCCACCCTGTGCACTCCTACTTACCCTTCAAGACTCGACTCCAGTGATGCCTCCTCGGGAAGCCCTCCCTGACGCTCCATCTCCCCAGGCCTGCTCTGGACCACCACTCTGCCTCCTGCCCACATCCATCACTGCCGGGAACCTTGCTGGGCCCCCTTGTCTGGTCTTCAAGTCCAAGCCCCTCAGGAGGGGAGGAAACGCTTGGGCTCAGGGCAATGGAGCAGATTCCTGGACTGTGGTGACACAGCCCACCCCAGGAGAGGTCATTCTTTGGGGCACTTCCAACTTGGACCCAATGCAGCTCAGGGGGAGCCAGGACACGGGAAGGCTGGCTCTGGGCCCAGCAGGTCACAGGGTCAGCCTAGGGAAAAGGCACAGGGGCCACACAGAGGGGCTCAGGACAGAACTCTAAGTCAACAATACCCTTGCTAAGGGCAGCAGGGGCCAAAGGCAGCTGCACAGGGCGCACGAGGGTCTGGCGAGCTTTTCATCTGCTCAGAGAATCCCAGGGCTGGATAGAAAGAACTCAGGAGGCCCATCTGAGGTGGAGGTCACCTCGGGGGCATGAAAGCAGAAGCTGAGAGTCCCACAGCAAGTGGAATCTGAAGAGCTGACTCTCAAAGTCCTAGTGGCTCTAACGTCTCCGAGTTGGAAGTCAGTCCCCTCAGTCACAGCCTCTAGCTGCCCCCTCACAGGGCTGTGCCTCTCAAACACGGCTCCCAAGGAGAGTGGAGGCTGAGGGTGAAGGCAACCTCCTACCCGTGAGAACTGCTATGATCACGGCCTCCTGCAAGGGGCAAAGGATGATGAGCAAGAGACAGAGGGACTGACCCACACGACTTCCACTCGGATGCTGAACATGCTTGTGATTCACGGGGCCAATCAGTATCTGTCTTCATCCTCCACTCCTCTCTCCCCAAAAGGACATGTCAGTGTTTACTATGACATCCACAGACACATCAAGGGCATCTGGGAAGAATCATGTGTACATCTGGAGAGAATGGCACTGTGAAAACCAGTAATATCTGCATCCATGTGTGCAGATACCGACATCTACATACAGCTGTCACATTCCTCCAGCAGCCCTGGAATACTCCGCAATCATGTTGGCAGGTTTTTGGCACAAGGTAGCCAAACCAACTGGTGGTGTCCCCGAATGCCACCACTGCTGGGGCCTACCTTGAGGTTGGGGGGAGGCAGGGTGCCATGCCCTGTCTCACAAAAGTCTGGCTGGTGTCCAGGTGGGTCTCATAGCCTTTGATGATCATGCACTCCATGGCTATGTTTTCCTGGATGATCTCTGTCTTGTTTACTTCATTGTGCATTATCCTGTGGGGACAGAAAATAAGTCAGAGACAGGCTGCCCCCACCTCTCAGGAAGAAGGGAATGCCGGGCCTCTGGCCAGACCTAGGAAGAAGGCCTGGCACCCAAGATGCTCAGGTGGAGACTGTGGTCACGGAGGGGGAAAGAGCATGCATATTGAATACCTGCTGTGCTGGGCACTCTATGGGCATGAGCTCACATCATCCTTCTGACAGCCCAAGGAGACAGGTGTTCTTATTTCAGAGAGAAGGAAATGGAGATTAATAGCTAGAAAGCAGGTCTGATCTGAAAGTCTGAACCACGTGGAAAAGAGACGGCAAAACTGAGAGGAGGACGGGAGTACAGGAAACAACATTTCTTCATTACTCTGTGCCCCACACCACTACTGGTCTTATCTCCATCCATCGAACTCCACCCACCCATCCTGCCTCAGGGCCTTTGCACTTACTCTTTCCACCCCTCCTCCAATGCACTTTATACAGTTGCTTCCTTAATGTTCGGCCCTGGAATGGCTTAGTTTTTGAGCGCCTGGCAATCGTACTGGCTCATGGAAAGACTGACTCCCGTAGGCTCCAGCACTTCTGGGGGGAAGCAGAACACACCTTGCCCCTTAGTCTGAGAATAAGGACAACTCTCCTATTTGTCCTGTTCTGACTGCCGCAACACTCCTCCTCCAGCAGGTGGCGCCATTTAACTGCTTTTTAAAAATAGCATTGGTGGGAAAAGAGGCCTGTGAGTTGCCAACTTTGCTAAGAGCCTTGGTGGGTTTTCAGGAATCTTAGGATGTTAGTAATTTTGTGGGGAGGAGAGTCTGGAAAAAGTACCCCACCTACTCCAAGAAAAGCACAAAACCTCTTATTTGTCTGCTGATGCCTCAAATTCTACAAGCACGACCAGATCACCAAGAGGGCTGGTTAATGTGTGTGGTAGTAGACACTGTCCAATTTAACCCTCCGAGCAATGAGAGATGACACTGGTTGAGCTGGATCCGTGATTAATGAACTCAGCGTGATGAGCAATTACTGGGCCCTTCTGACTCTCAGTTTGCTCACCTGTAGAAGGTCAGAGTGAAGATGGAAGAGAACGCTGATGGTGCTCAGGGCAAGCTACCCCAGGAAGCACCACTCTGGTATGTGGATTATTTCAAGCTGAAGACAATAAGGACTCAGGGAACTCAGGAAGAATATTTGAGTTTCCCCTCCCAAACTGCCTAAAGAATTTAAAACAAAAGATCTGTTTCAGGAAGGAGTTATTATCATGACTGCTATAAAGATAATGTAGGATAGAGGTTACAATAGAAAAGGCACCAACAAGCCCATCTTATCGGAAGTTCTGTCTCTCTGGCCACATTCTCTGAATGGCCCTGCGAGGAGTTGCCAGACAATCATTTACAAGGGAAGTCTCCATTTGTAAAGGTATCTCCCTCTCTGTATTGGGAAGAGGGGGGATGACCTCATTTCTAGAAACTTATCAATGTGGAAGGTGAGGCCTTAAAACTGCATAATAAACCTTACTCTTGTTTACAGTGCTTTAGTGATAATCTCCTGTAACTGACACCCCCACCCCCAACATCCTCCTTTGTCATTGGCTGAACATGGTATTTAAGATGAGAGTTTCTGCTATTGTGGAGAAACGCAGTGTCCCTGCTTTCTCCCATGTATACATGTTATTAAACTTGGTATTATTTACTCCTGCTAACCTGTCTTGTTAATTATTTGGCCAGCCTTAAGAACCTTAAGGAAAAGGGCAGAGGGAGATTCTCTCTTGCCCTGACAACGCATTTCACGTGCTGACCTCAGGCCCAGCCCACACGGCAGGTGCTTGAATAAAGGGCAGAGATCACTGTTGCTATTATCACTGGTTTCAAAGTTGTTATTATAAAACTATTATCATCCGTTGTTTTCTGGTTATCAGATTGGGGCATGGAGATGGGGTCTCTTCCTTAGGAGCCTCAGTCCGTCCCTCCCAGCAATGCTCTCAGCAACCCAGGCCCTAGCCCTCTTCTAGGGAGGCACCTTTCAAAGATATGCTAGTTCCCTGGAGATGGACTCATATTTGGAGGTGAGCAAAAGTAAGCAGATCCATTTCTTTTGAAGAGGGTGGGGATTTTGCTGAGGAGGGCCGTATTTGCTACAAACAAGGGGGCGATCCCAGAGTAGCAACACTAGTTTCACTGTTAGACAAGTGCCAGCTGCAGCTGCTCAGGACTCCTGCCAGCCCAGGCTGGGTTTTGTGCTGAGAGCCACACCGTCCACGCAGCTGGGGAGGAGTTCCCAGGGCCGCAGGCTCCCGGGGGAACTGAAACTGATGACCTGGGTTACATTGAGCCCAAGAGATGAGGTTCAGGAGAAAAAGCAGGACAAAGGCCAGAGGTAGGAGAGAGCCAGCCCCAGGGGAGGAGTGTTTCTGAGCACAGCCAGGGAGGGTTTGTTATCTGATGGCTTCTGTCGGGCTGGGAGCTTGCCTCAGTCCCCGGAGGGAGAGAGGAGGATGAAAGGGCTGCTGTCAGGCTGATAGGAAAACCCTCTTCTGTGCCAGTAGGGCTGTGTTCAGGCCAGGTGCAGGTGATCAGGTGGGACAAAGGACGAGTAGGCTGTGGGAAAGGGGATCAGGATCTTAGAATAAATGTCTTGGCACCCATGTGCCTTCCTCACCCCTGCCCGCACCAGGACAGGGCATCCCGCAGGGATGAGGAGCCTCGCTGGTGTCCCAAGTCTTCTCCTTGGGGAAGTGTGCAGGATTTGGCTACTTGCGGCAAGAGAGGACTGGGGTCTCCACCCCACAATGGTTTCTGTTAGTCTACAATCACGCTCTGATTACATCTGCTCCCTGAATGAACCTCCACTCCGGGGTCTGTGCCCTGCCCTGGTCCAGCCTGGTCCTCCCTCTGCCCAGCTGGGATCCGTGGCCCTACTGGCTGCCTCTTGCTGGACTCGGGAAGCCATTTAGGGCACTGAGTGGTTGGCAGAGCTGGGGACAGCACCTCACACGCTGCAGACCGACCCTCCTTTGCAGCTTCTGGCAGCCCATCACTGAGTACAAGGCTGCTCATCATATCTTGGCCTCCATAAGGTGCAGAGCCCAGGGCCTAGCTCCTGGTGCACATCTCGTTCCTGCCTAAACTCACTCCCCTGGTGATCTCACCAGTCTTGTGACTATAATCCCATCTCCGAGCTGATGGCTCCTGAATGGCTCGCTCCCTTACACTCCAGACTCAAATGCCCTGCTCTCTTCTTGTCCTCTCCACAACTGTTATCCATCTCAAGTTCAACATGCCCCCAGTTAAGCTCCAATGAAACAAGAAAGATTCCCCCTCCACACCTGCCCCTCCTGCACCTTTCTCCATCCCCGTTAGCAGCAACTCTAACCTTCTGCTTTCTCAGCCAAAAACTCTGGAATCGCCCTTGACTCCCATCTTCTCTCTCCCCACATCTAATGCATCAAAAACTCCTGTTGGTTCCATCTTCAAAACACACCCTGAATCGGAACCTCCTCCTCACCTCCACTGCCACCACCTGGTGCAGGCCACCGTCAACTGCTGCCTGGGCTGTTGTAGGCGCCTCCTCCCTGGTCCCCCTGCTTCTGCCCTGGCAGAGGAAGGTTCCCCCTGGGCTTTGGAGACTGAAAGAGGGGCAGCGGAGGTGCCTTGACCAGAGGGCTGGGGCCTCTGACACTGGACAAGTCATGGGCTTGTCCACTTGTGACACTGCCTGCTGTTGACTGCAGTCTTGGGCTCATGAAGGCCCACCACCCAGGCTCCCCTCTGGGGCTCTTATACCACAGGTTGTGAGACACTGACACTGGAGAACAGAGGAAGTTGGCAGAGTGCCTGTGAGTCCCTGGGCCGATCCCCATCCTGGCAGATGGGCCCACGTGAGTGCCCAGGGCCCTTCCTCAAACCACAACTGTGCCAGGGACAGCACACCACCCACACCATCCCACCAACTGCCCCCTGGGCTTCAGCTGTGAACTCAGATTGCTCCGGGGACCCTGCTTCCAGGTGGGGCAGGCTGGGGGTCCCCCAAACACCACCTCCTGGGATCCTAACCTGAACATGAGATTTACCATCTGGGGCTCAGCAAACTCCCACTGGGGAGCATCCTCAGCCCTGGCCTGTCCACTGGCGGGGGCACCCGGGAGGCAAGCTCACCCAGACAACCCCCCCAGTTTAGCCCTGGCTTCGTCCAGGCTGTTGGCTGGATGTGCATGTGAAAAGTGGGCCAGGAGCTCGTGCAGTGTCAGAATGTGCCTGGGAATCTTCAGGAGGGAGAGGCAGGGAGAGAGGGACAGAGGCAAGGATGAGGAAGGAGAGAGACTGTGATGAAGCAAGTCAGAGAAAGCAGCAATGTAGAGAGGGAGAGAGAAAGCAGATGGAGGATGGTTCTCTGAACTCCCAGCACTCCCATGAGCAGGGCTGAGGACGGACACCCACAGCACTTCTGATCTCAGACTCTAATGTGGAGACTTTTCCAGGGTCTTGTCTAGGGCAAGAGCCCAGAGCTTGAGGCTCTAAGCCAGCAAGAGGAAGGGCCTGGAGGTGGGCTCAGGACCAGGAGCTCCCCCTCGCCTTCCCACACTGCCTGCTCTGTGGAGCTGGACAGGCCTGCGGTCTACTAGGTCAGGGGCTGGCTCTAACCCCATTCTCCAGGCAGCCCAGAGCTGGGGCCTGTTAGGGCTTGGGCTCTCCCGGCCATGGCCCCCTGGTGCCCCCAGGTGTGGCTTCCTCCCAGATGTGGCCCTCACTGTCATGGCCCCCAGTGGGCTCCCCATGCATTTGCTCTCAAGGACAGGGCTAAATGCCAGCTGGAACATGGGGTCAGTAAGGAAGGTCTCCAAAACTCTCTCCTTGCAGTCAGTTTGGCCTCATAGTGCTTCAGCAGCTTGTCAGTCACTGTTCTGCTTGCAGTTGGCCAGGGTCTGCAGGCTGTACTGCTGGCTGGATACTAGCTCCTGATAGAAATTGAACACGGGCAGCAGGATGGCCAACATGTCTGCTCGGTGAGATGCCCCACAAACCCTCGGTCACCCAGCTCCACCCACGGAGGTCAAGGCCAGGCTCAGACCTCCCACCCAGAGACACCCTTGCCTTTGGGGATGACTCTGGCACCACTGCCCTATCCAGGGCCAGATAGGTGGCCCCAGGCATTGGGACCACATCAGAGTCACAGATCTTTATAGAGATGGGGCTCCGTCTACTCTGACACCTGTGTATTGGAAGGTCGGAGAGGGCTGTTATGGGTGCTGTGGTGTGCCCCACTGCCTGAAGGGTCTGAAGGGCCACCCAGCTCCAGAGTTTTGGGGGTTCAGCTGAGGTCTCTGTGGTAACTGAATTGCAGCTCCACATCCCCCTCAGCCCTGGCTCCCCCAAGAGGCCTCCCAGAGTGCCCGACCAGTGACAGAAGTGACCCATCCGTGGTCATAAGGTGAATCAGTAGCTGGCCTGGAACCAGCTCTCTTGAGTCCCCCATTCCAGGGCTTCTCCCCACATGACATGCCCTCCCGGGTCATGTCCCCTCAGCTCTCTGTCCCTTTATCTGTGTGTCCCTGTCCTTCCATGCCTCCCCAGGTTCAGCAAGGTGGGTCTGTTGCTGGCCTGCTCTGTCCCAACCTCCTGGATACACAATACCCTGCCTTCCAGCCCCTGAAAGCCCAGCCAATCTCCCCAAACCTGCCCTTCAATACTTGATTGGCAGGGATGAACCCACTGAAACCTCTGCTTATAAACTCCATTAAAAAAGAAAAACGTGCTTCCTTTGCGATAAACTCTTAAGTGGGACCTCTTACACTACCCAAGGGACAGCACCTTCAATGACGCAACTACAGGAAGTGCAGACCTTTTCCTTCTAGGTAGTCTTCTCATTGTGACCTTGGGGAAAAGCGGGGCTCTCTAACTTAGGAAAGTGAACAATAAAAGGGTCACACTCAGTGTGGGAGAGGCGCGATGCAGGGGTCCTGCTGTGCAGCCCTCGGGGCCATCAGGACGGTGCAACCAGCTCGGAGAGCAGTGACGCAGGGTGGACGGAGTGGGAGCCTTGACCGTGCTTCTACCTTTTCTTTGTCATTCTACTTTTGGAAACCTGTCCCAAGGAGACGCTCTCTCATATGAACATTTCAGATGCAGAGATGAGTGTTTCTAGTAGTTGCGACAACTGTAAGAGCCAATGATGGGAGATGGCTGCATGGATGAGGGCATGCTCACAGGTACTGGAGCATCATACAGCCATCAAAAAGCATGTGCTAATCTTAAGTAAAAAAAAACACATCAATATTCAAATTCAATATTCATATGTGTGACATTATGTAAATCAAATGGGGGGGAATCCCAAGATCTGTGTATAGAAAAAAGTTTGAGGAAAACACATCAATGTGTTTACAGTGGTTATCTTTGAGAAGGAGAACTATGGTTGATATAGCTTTTAACATTTTCTGCTTTTCTAGATAGTCAAATTTTCTCAAATGTGTTCATATATATTATTTTTAAAAGGGAAAATAGATAAGAAACTAAAAATATCTCTTCTTCCTAGAAAAACAGCTTTTGCCAACTTGTCTTTCCTCTTCTGCTCCCTCTGAGGGATTATGTGAGTTTTTAAGGGGCTACTGTTACACTCGGGGAGGATGGAAGTGCCGCCAGCCTGGAGGAGTGGGCCTTGGAGAGGGACTTCTCAGGTGGTGGCTGGGGACCTCTGCCAGGGCTGGCTGCTCACCCAGGCCCCAGTGGGCCAGCTGGAGATGCAGGTCTTCAGGCCTTGGTAAAGATGTGGTGCAAACACACGATGGCCTCACTGACAGAGGAAGCACAGTATAAGCTCCGGCCATGGAGTTCCTGCCCCTCAAAGGGCCTCTGCCCCCAAGTCCCAGCAGAGCTGAGGGGCCCAGGGAGAGGGCAGGGGCTGCCACCGTCCGTGGGACTCTAGCAGCAAACACCTTTCTCAAGTGACACCTTATGTGAAAACCTCATCAGCGGGATAGACTATGTAACTTGTGGGGCCCAGTGCAGAGCAAATATGCAGGATCCCTTCTTTAAAAAATGACAAAATTTCAAGATGGTGACAGCAGAGCTCTACACAAAACACAGGCTTTTCTAAACATGGGTCACACTCCCCAGAAGCCGGCAGAGGATGGGAGCTGCTCTCGCTGCCAGCCTTCCTGGCATCCTCAGTGCCCACCTGCTGGGGTGACCCTAAAGGATCTTAGAGGAACTCAGGGCTCTAGAGAATTCAGAGGAAATGCCACTGATGGTGTGAAAAGAGCTAAGGCTTGAGACCCACTCAGAGCAGGCTCAAATCCGCCTTATGCTGCTTCTCAGCTGTGTGACCTCCAGCAAGATGCCTAACATCTCTTAACTTCAGGTCGTTCCTGGAGAATCTGAAGGTGAAATGAGGTCACCCCTGCAAGTAATGGGACAATTTGAGGGCCTGATGCAGAGAAGGTGCTCAGTAAATGCTAGCTCTCCACAACCCCATTTTGAGGGAAAACAGAAAAGCAAAAACACCCAGATTCTCCCATGCAAGTGCCCTGTCACCACCTAAAGAGCACTGGGGAACATGCCTTCTCACTAGCAGCTTAGCACCAGGCTGGGTAATGGCCCTCTGAGCACCCCTGGCAGCCACATTTGCTGTGGCTCCCCTCCCAGCATCCTCCTCCCCACCCATGCTCCCCAGCCAGCCAGCTCCAGAACACAGCCTGAGTCTCCTCTCCAGGGTGAGCTGTAAGGATGCCAGAGAGACTTCTGCTACTTCCTGCAGCCCCCTCCCCTCCCAACTGTTCCTCCTCTGCCTCTGCTCATAACCCCCATCTCCTACCACCCTGGAGAACTGGGAACTTCCCCAATGTGTCTGGGGTTTGAGCTGAACGACATAGGGGATGCCATAGGGACTCTGTCGTACACCCCATTTGTGGACAGGAAAACAGGCCCAGAGAGAAAGTGTGAACCCCCCCGGGAGTCAGGGCAGCCCCAGCCTAGGAGCCTGTCCTCATCTCCCTGCCGTGGTCTCTGTCTTTCTCTGCCACATCAGATGCCCCTCCCTGGTCCCATTGTCCACGTGTGCTCTCTGCTCCCTCCTCTGTGATGACCCAGCACTTTGGCTGTTGGAGGCCCCTGGTGTTGTCCTCCTCGGGGATGTGTCACAGGGGGCTGTCCCCTCTCCCAGCAGTGTGTTGCCTGAGGGCAAACCCCCACCCTGGGGTCTCACTCCCGCAGTACAACAAGAGCAGGAGTGGAAGGTGCTCAATGGGTGGAGACATCCCTGAGCTGTGTGGCAGACGTCCAAAGATAGTAGCTTAGGAAATCACAAACACGCCACAGAGCCAGCTCTGCTCCCTTTTCAGGGCACGTGGCTTTGTCCCCTCAAGGCCACTTGCTGAACCGCAGGATGAATGGGCTCTGACAATTGAGCTAATGGAGCACTTTGAAAGCAAAATGGGACAGTTACCCGCTCTCCACTTCTGGGTTACTAAAACTGCCCCGGCCTGTGCTTGAAGAGCGGCTGAAAATATCTAATGGAGAAATATGCATTGCTGATGCAGGCTTTTCTATTTTTTCGATTCTCTGAGACCCTTGGCACATGAAAAAATGGCTGTTCTTGGATCTGAACTCTAAAGAGCTAAGGGACTCACACACAGGCTCATGGAGAGCTCAGAGACACGTGAATGCCCAGTCAGCACACTTACTGTCCTGATGTCATCACCCTCATGCCAGTCTGCTGTCTTTGCCAGTTCTGGTATCTGCACGTGGTATCCTTTTCTCTTTAGGCTGGAGGGATGTGTGTGTGTGTGTGTGTGTGTGTGTGTGTGTGTGTAAGACTAGTCTGTATGTAAAACTGATGGCGCTCTTCTCAGATACGTCTACAAGACATCTACTCCCCAGGGACAAGAGCAAAAACCAGATGCCGTCAGGTCAGGCACTCTGCTCCCTGCATAGGCAACACTGGCAGTCTGGGAATCTGATTTAAGGATTGGGCCAGGTTGGCAAAGCTCTGGAAAGCTGTGAGCCTGGGGACCCTGCAGAAGCCTTGGACCATGGCCCAACCCTGCTACAAACCAGTGTCAGGATGGCGGCAGGAGCCCCAGCCCCACTGAGATTGCAGAGGCCTCCTTTCCCTTATCCTGCAGGTCCCTTCTGGGGATGCATTTGCTTTGGATCTGGGTTTTCTTGGCTGACATCAGGGCCTGCTCAGCTGACCCTTGTCAACGATGTCCATGGAGAGTTTGGAATTTGGCTTACACACCAACTCGCCAGCTAGAGTCCAGCTCTGTCTGCCCAACTGGGTCAATGCCTGGTGTCTCAGCTGAGCCCTGCCCACTTTCCACCCCACAGTCTGACCTTCTTGGCCCATCAGAGGCAAACCCTCATTTGTCACACTCCTTAGCAGCACTGCTCATCGGCTCCTGCCACACCCCAGTCCCCTCTCTGGAGACAGTGTCTTTAATCCAGAATGCATTTAGTCAGTGCAGTCATTGGTGGAGGAATTAGTCCTGGGTTTTCTCTCTTTTGTTAGCAAAGTTTTGCTAAAGATCTCTGTACTTCTTGCTTTTCCAACATCTGCCAGTTGGAACAACTGGCAGAACAACTCAGTTCTCTCTCCTTCATTCTCCATTCCCTCTGGCCTCTTCCAAGCCTAAGAGATGCCCATCTCTGTCTCCCTTTGTGCCAATCCTGTCAGCATGTCCTGATGGAGTCTCTGTGGTGGGCACCATGCTGGGCATGGGTGAGACACAGCCAGAGGTGGATGTCAGATCCCTTCCCTGGAGGAGCTTCCAGCCTAAGAAGAGGGTCAGATACCCACAGAGGTAACTTATACTCCAACAAGGTGCACACCTCCTGCAGTGGGAGGGTCTCACCATGGAAGCCACAAGCGCTACCCAGAGGTTTTGCAGGACAAATAGGAGCCCAATTGCGCTGGCCCCGTGGTGTAGCAGTTAAGTGCACGAGCTCCGCTGCTGGCTGCCCGGGTTCGGATCCCGGGCCTGCACCGATGCACCTCATGTCAGGCCATGTTGTGGTGTCATCCCATATAAAAGTGGAGGAACATGGGCACAGATGTTAACCCAGGGCCAGTCTTCCTCAGCAAAACGAGGAGGATTGGCATGGATTTTAGCTCAGGGCTTATCTTCCTCACAAAGAAAAAAAGGAGCCCAGCAAGTGTGTTATAGAATGGAAGGAATTGGAGCAGAGGGGATGGTGTGAACAAAGATGCAGAGTACGACAGGGTGTTGAGTGCAGGGCAGCAGGGTTGGGGATGGCAGGAGGAACATGGGAAACAAGACTCAAGGCACAGAGTGGGCCCTGCAGAGGGGCTGACTGGGGAGGGGTCAAGGCGGCCCTCTCCATGTCAAAGTTGGTTTGCAAACCTGATTCCATGGCTACAGTTTTACCTTAAACCCTGAACTAAAGATCTCTGCAGTTTCTTGCAGAGTCAGGCTTGCAGGATTCTGAGTGCTACCAAGTCAGGAAAATATCACCACCATCTCTAAACTCCTACCCTGCCCTTTAGAGCTGCCTGAGCCATCCCAACTTACTTCCAATCATAAATGGGAGAAAAATAGCTATTAAAACAATGAAATGGTGCCAAACTGAAGATTCTAGAGGAGGGGAGGATTCTTCTCAGAGGAGGATGCTCCCTTTGTTTTAGATGGTCCTTGGAGCTTTTTGGTTACAAAAGATAAGGCCCAAGAGGGCTGTTTAGATGGAAAAGAAGAGACTAAGCAGAGCTGGATAGTTTTGCTTAATAAATTTTGTGCAGACTTTTGTTTGGGTATGCTCTCCCGTTACCTCTAGGGAGACATGGCTGTAGGTGGGGGCTCCAGGGATGGAGAGTATACATGGAGTAGAGACAGGGCCAATGTCCTTGATGTGTGACCTGTCCACAGCCCGCTTAGAAGGGCCTAATGCCTGGTTTCAGGCTCTGTTGTTGTTGCCTTGAAATTCTTAAGAGCCTTGCATTTTCATTTTGCACTGGACCCAGCAAAGTATTTAGCTGGTCCTGAAGAAAGTGTATACAAGGGTATATTGGTAAAGGATTAATGACCAGCTCTCTGAAAAAACTCTGACTGGTAGCACTGGCTGATTTCCATGGTGTAAACATTCCAACCTTGGCCCATTTTAAGCTACCAAAGGGCGAATAACAAGCTTGAAAGAGTCTTGAAAATTTCACAACAAACTTGCAAATTGGTATAAGCCAGCTCCAACACATCACTGGACGGGGGAGAGGGTCTTGGCAGATAAAGAGATTATGAACACCCCCACCACCAACAAAATGGTGTTGGAAGCATGTGGAGAGAGGCCAGTGTGAGGAGAGGAGGTCAGCAAGAAATCCGTGTAGCAGGAAAGGCTGAGTGACAGAAGGGCAAGGATGTCTTCTATTCACCTTTAAGCCATTTTCTGTTTCAGTACTGCAAACCCCTTCTACTGTATCTAAGCCTTTCAGAAAGTCTGGTCTATACTTGGCTGGTGTCAGGGGCTTGGGGACTGAAAGAAGAGCCAGTTGGGTGTCATTAGGTCTTTCCTGGATACTCTGGTTGTCCTCCTGGGACAGGGCAGGACTGTACTTCCCAAGCCCCTGAAGTTGACTGTGTTCAAGTGACTCACTTTGTCCAATGAAATGTGAGCAGTGCTGTCAGGCACCATTTGCCACATTGCTTCCCCTGCCATGGGACTGGTGAATTTCCTGATTGTGGGAGACCCATCAGCCTGTGACCCTGACTCTGAGTGAGAATGTTGTGGAGCGGAACCCACAATGGACACACAGTGTGAGAGAAAAAGCAATCTTTGTTGTTTTAAGCCACTGAGACTTGGGGGTTGTTTGTAATTGCAGCAGAATCTAGCTCCACCTGATGGACACAAGGAGTGCCCATACGGGGGTAAAGAGCAGTCAAGACTGAGTGAAGACAGCCACTGTGAGAAGTGATACAAGAAGCCAGGAGAGCAGAATTGGAAGCCAGACGTGGCCATGAAAATGGAAGACCCTGAAAATCCTCAGGAATAAGTGGGATGGGGCTTGAGGAGTTTTTCTGGCTATCAGGTGGACCATGAGAGCTTGAGGCCATCCAGGTGACACAGTGGTTCCCGAACATGCACCTTTTATCTGGCTCGTCTCCCCAGCAAGGAAGGAATAAGTTGTGGGGCAGGCACAGGCCAAGGATCTGCAGCCAGGAGACCCAAGGTTAAGCCTGGATTCTAGCACTGGAAGTGACCTTGGAGTGACCTTGGATAAGTCCTCCCTCTTCTGTGGACCTCTGAGTTCTCAGATCCCTCCCAGCTCTGACTTTCTAAGACACTCTATCTTTGTCACGGGCGTCACTCATCACTTACTTGGCTTCTCAGTGCCTCCTGCCTACCTGATGGCCTACTTCCTGGGAAATGGGCTCTGTTTCACCCTCCTAAAGCCCCTCCAGAGCGCACAGGTGCCCTCTGCCCTGCAGGATGTGGATGTGTGTGTGTGAGTGAGAGTGAGTGAGAGTGAGAGACAGTGAGAGACAGTGAGAGAGAGAGACTACAGCCAGAAGGCTTTACCAAGCTGATCTTTCAGTCTTCTTAAAGAAATCCTTTGCCCTGGAGAGTAATGCACTCAGTTGAAAACGTTGCTCCAAATTCCCACCAAACAGGCCTCTGCTGCCACACTGACAAACACACACACACACACACACTTTCACTCAAAACTGACCAGTTTTGTGCTCCCCAGCACCAGATAGGGCCCTGCCTTTTGCACCCACCCCTTCTCTGGCCTACCAACCCCTGAAACCTTTCAAGGCCATATGCGACATGAACCCACACCTTCTTTGGCCATAAAATGACTCATTTTCTAGCTGGGTTCACACCACAAACTCTATTATGGCACCAATCACACTCTACCCCAATCAGACCTTAAGGGTAGAATCTTCCATCTCTTTACTGCCTGCCACAGAGCCTGATGCCCATTCATTCATCAAGCCCTTACAGAGTACCTACTATGTGTGAGGCAGAAGGGACAGAGTGATAAAGGACATCCCTGCTTTCAAGGAGGTCTCACCAGGCCGGGTTGGGGACAGACACCCAAGGACCTGGCTCTGACATGGCATGCTGAGGGTGGGAAAGCCGTGGGAGCAGGGGGCAAGGAGAACATTCTGGGATGAGAGTCCCCAGGAGGAGGCATTCGAGCTTGGTAGGATCCCACCAGGCAGGGAAGCGTGGGGGTGGCAGGGGCACTCCAAACAGAAGCCCCAGCATGTGCAAAGGCCAAGATGTGCACAGCTCATGACCAGGGAGCACTGGCTGGATCCCCAAGTGATGGGGGAAGAGGAGCCTGGGGAAGAGGATGAGGCAGTGGTCAGCTGATCTTAGGCAGTTAGTGAATGAGTGAGTGAGTGAATGAATGACACCCGACACCCTCGATCATGAAGCCACTAACCTGGTGCTGGTCCCTAGACCTATTCCCTGGTCCCTAACAACGACTCAGCTTGGTTTCAGGGATATGTGTAGGGCTAGGATAGATCTCAGAATGAACCAGATGGTTTAGACTCGGGACAAGCCCCCATCCCAGGAGCGACATGGGAAGAGGCTATGAGTAGAGTGGCAAGACTAGCAAGTAGACAAGGAGACGTGGGTTCTAGTCCTGGCTGTGCCACCTCCCAGCTGTGTGAGCTTGGGCAGGTGACTTGAGTTCTCTTAGCCCCCTTCCTCGTTCAATCCTATGATTATAGCTATGGGGACTGACTAAGGAAGCATGTCTGACAGTGCCTGGTGCAGGGTAGAGGAGGTGTGTGGAATCTGAAACTTTTGTTCAACCTCAAGTTCCGAGCTGACATGACCATCAGTTCAGAGCTTGGCAGCAGCACCATAAGGTGGAATTGGCAACTTCAGATCTTTGAACATTCCAGACAGAGCTGGCTTCAAAGTCATGTGATGGGGTCCTATGCTCAGAGGGCCCCGTGCTTGGGGCTTCAAGTTCCGCAGTTGTAACCTTGTAGTTCTTAACCATTTCTCTTTTATTTGTTTTCATGAGTAACATCTGATGGAACAATGGAGCACACCCCAGGGGCTTGGAGCCTCAGCCCTCATGTGTTCCTGCCTCCTGCTGCCTCACTGGGATGGTCTCTCAGCTGCTTGCTCCACACACGTTGGCACCCCAGAACCCATGACCTCCTCTACCCTCTCTCTGGGAGCAAATGGGTCTAGTCAGCAAGGAAAACTCACATCCCTCCGTGAGTCACCCTCAACCCTCTTCAGGAGCCTCGGTGTAGGTGCAGTAAGAGTGGGTGCAGTGCAATCCCGATGGTGTCTCAGGGCAGGGTGAGGGACAATGCCTGGGCACTAGGTGGGTGACTCAGCAGGGACATCTTGCCCACCCCTCATCTAGGTACCAAGTGTATCATGGCACAGAGGTTAGAGGAGGTTGGAGGTTGAAATTGGGGGGGGCGCCTGTCTGCCATGGGTGGGTTGGTGGGCTGTGAGAAGGGGAGGTCGACTTCCCCGACTCCACCCAAGGCCTTGCATTTTTCCCTTGCCTCAGGCCCTACAAATCATGCAGCCGACCCTCGTTAGAATCTATGTTTCCATTTTCCCGTCCTCAGCTCAGAGTCCACGGTCCTCGTGTGACGTGGCCAAATGGCTCTGAGCATGTGGTGAACATGGTGAGATGAGGGGGGAGAGGCAATCAGATCATTCGGCGCTGGGGTAGACAGCTGGTGAGGGGCGTCTAAGGGGCTGAGAGCCAAAGCCTTCCAAGCTTTAATGTAAATGGCAATCGACTGGGATGTTGTGAAAGTGCAGATTCTGATTCTGGAGGTCTGGGCAGGGCCTGAGATTCTGCATTTCTAACATGCTCTTGTTTCATGGACCACATTTTGAGTAGTGAAGTTCTAGAAGGCTTAATTTAGCAACAGCATGGCCTCCAGACCGATGAGCCTGGAGCCGGTGAGCCCCTGTAGGAGCTCTTATGACAGGCAGAGAGAACGACTGCTTGGAACTGAGCCAGGAGCCCACACTATGATGACTTACCAGGGACTCTGTGTCCCCGGACTCTTCAGCTGATAATGTGGGGATGCTTACTCAATGTGGTCATCAGCAGAGTAACTAAAAACTCGCCCATAAATAACCTCACTCAATCCTCACACCCTTGTCAGGCAAGTATAAAAAGGCTGTTTTATAGATGAAGGAATGGACGCATAGAGGATGGGGGGGCGCACTCCAAGTTGCAATTGTCAAGTGGCAGATCTGAACTCAGATCTGACTAAGGCCCTTCCCACTTTGCCAGCATCACTAAATTTACTTTTGGAGACTGGCTTAGTTGTGGCTGGAAGCTGGTCCCCGCTGCCGGTCATGTGCCCCCCCGATCCTGCTGAAGCCTGGAGTGTGAGGTGTTGGGCCTGTGCCCTGGGCACCCCGGCCACCCTCCTCTGCACCCCTCGTCAGCAGTCACCTCTGCCTTCAGCCACTCGATATTGATCTCCCCATTCTCGATCTGCTGCCGTAGTTGCTTGGCCACTGTCTTCTCGTCTCCACGATCTGCAGCAGGTGCAGGTACTTCTGCATCAGTGCTTCGTGCTCCCTGGCCAGGGTCTGGGAGCTGTGGACAGACAGACGTGGTAAGACACTGCCTTCTTGTCCCCCAGAGATCCAAGCAGAAATGGGGCTCCCACACTGACTGCAATTAGAAGATCCTGACTCCCAGACATGGTGCACAGGGCCTTGACCTGGCTGCTGTGCTGTTACCGACTGCTCTGGCCCCTTCTCCAACTCCTGTCTCACACTCTGACCTCTGGTTCCTCTAACTGATCCTGTTCTCTCCCCTCCCCCTCCAATCCACCCCCCCCGGGCCTTTGTACAGTCTCGCTCTCTTGTTAGGGGTAATGCATCCGGTGACTTTAACTTAGAGTCAATGCTCAAGTGGAACAACAAAGCCTGGATGACAGCACATCTGTTTAGTACATCGTTCACTGAATATTTTGAACTCACTGTTGAGACCTACCGCTCAGAGAAAGAGATTCCTTTCAAAATATGACTGCTCACTGGTAAGCCATGGAGAGACTGATGCTGGTGTGTGTCCCCCTCCACACACACACAGAAGTTAGCAAAAGTCTTATGACTCACATAATAGACGTCTCTGAGGAGAGCAGGGCCAAAATCACAAGCAGCTCTGAAATGGCTTGAGGGAGCAAGGAAAGAAGCCAGGCCTGGGTTTTTATCGTGGTTGGAGGTTTTAAAGAAAAAATATTCAATGACACTTGTCAAAAATGGTAAGGCATATTTTATTCAGAACCACTGCAATATGTAGAGACCACTGTGATGGGATTCACAGCTGGGGAGAAATGAGATTGGGCTCGACTTTGAATGCAGCATGGGCAAGTGAGCATTCACGGCCAGGCAGCATTGTGGGGGTCAGGAGATGGAAAATTACTAAGAGAAAAAACAAGTGTTGGGGTTTCTAGCTAACCTGACCTAACAAGATTATTATCAAAGCCAGGCCAGAGTTATCAGACACCACCTGAGGGATGGTGGGGGACGTGGAGAAGCCCAAGCAGATCTCGAGGGTGATCAGATCTACGGGTGTGGGTTCTGCTTAAACTGACTTAGCAAGGTTCTTACTAAAACTGGATTTTACAAGGAAGTGCACACACAAACCTAGGAAAAGGTTCAGGATCCTGACTAAAGTTTGGTCAAAGCAAGAAATCTTTGCCAGGGGTGAGACCAGGGCGAGAGTTCTGCACACATACAGGGGCTTGTGTGGTTGGATCCGAAGCCAATGCCAGAGAAGGGAGACTCTGGACTTGCTCTTCAGCTTGTCCAGGTGTGGACATGAGGGAAAGAGGGAGAGGAGAGGCGTAAGCTGTCAGCACACATCAAAAAGTGCGGAGTCTGACTGCTCATTACAAGGACAAACATGCAAAGAAAAGCATGCATTCGCAATGGCTTGTTTTTATATAAAGAAACACTAACAGAAGCTCAAGAACGATCAGAACTGTGCACTGGGGGTGGCTGGAGTAAGTGCTGCCATCTTGCTGTCCTGTAGGCCACGGGGACCAGTTCCACATCCCATAGAGTGTTGCCCAGAGCTCTACCCTCGTGGTGGTCCCACTCAGGGGTGGTGAGGAGGGGGACGGAGCCTGGCGGTGCAACAGCCTGAGGCCTGAGATGGTGTTCGCTGTGCGGCCACGATCTGCTCCCATTGGCCAGGCAACGAGGAGAAACCACCGTCTCCTTCCACAGGTAACTGGCCGCCACTGCCAAGTCAGCCCCCCATGAGGTCCAGCCCGAGGTGGGCAGCACTTTGTGCTCGGGGCCTGTCCAGCAGGTGAGTCAGCGCTGGGTGCTGTGTAGCTGTGGTCTGCGCCACCGTCTCTGCTGGGGCACCTCGGGCCACCATGGCCACCCCACAGCCACCAGCACCCACCTTATGGCCTCCACCACCCTCTCACCCCCACCCTGCAGCCACCCTGCTCTCCACTGATTTGGGCTAGGGCCAACAATGTCAAGTAACAGGATAGTCTGGAAACGCTCTTCCTTAGGTCACTATCTTCTTGGATTTGCTGTGACTTTTCTGCTCTTTTGATGGCAGGGAGCCTGCCTTGATCTCTGCAATCAGGAATGTGGCTGAGCAAATGCAGCTTGTACCTGCTGGATGGATACACCTCCCAGATGCTCTGTTGCTAGAAGGTTCCTGGCAGTGCAGGGAAAGGTGGCTCTGCAGGTGGAGGTGAGTGCTGGAGAGGTGTCTGACAGCATCCTGGGCAGAGCAGGTCAAGGCCCACTCCTCATGGGAAGGCTGACCCTGTGGACTTGGACTCAGACAGCATCCTGGGAGGAGCAGGGTTCAGCCCACTCCTCAAGGGGAGACTTACGCTTGGGACTCTGCATCTGACAGCATCCTGGGTGGAGCAGGGCGAGGCCCACTCCTCACGGGGAGGCTGACCCTGCAGACTGGGCATCTGACAGCATCCTGGGGGAGCAGGGCACGGTCCACTCCTCATAGGGAGGCTGACCATGTGGACTTGGATTCTGCATCTGACAGCATCCTGGGTGGAGGAGGGCACGGCCCACTCCTCACCGGGAGGCTTACCTCGGGGACTCGGTGAAGGGGCTCCTCTCTACACATCATCCTTGGGCTCCTACAGCAGGGTGAGGGGATTGCTTTCCCCCTGGCCTGGCTCCCTTCGTGAGGGCTTCTGGAATTCAGCTAGTTCAATGAGTCCTTTCCTGCGGACTCCACACTGGAGGTCCCAGAACAGTGCGCTGAAGACATTCTACTTTGAAAACCTCCTGGCAGATCATTTTGTTTCATGTTGCAGGTTGTTACTGAATTTTGAAAGACCTGAATGCCACTTGTTGTCTGTAGTCTTATTGAAGGTTTACAGTGGTTTGTTCTAATTCGGAAGTTGTTACAATCTATCCAAAGAACTAGTAACATGAGCTTGTTTCAGAGGTCAGCCACCCTGCTTTCTTGACGGTTTCCTTCAGAGCCTGTGTCCCAAAAGTTTTGTTACTGTTTTGAGAATGAGGCAAAGCCCTGCAGAGAAGGTGGCTCTTGGCATGTGTCATGGTCTAATGTGGTCTGGGGGCAAATGAGGTAGGAGTCCTTTGGTAACTAGTCACAAAGCATTGAGAAAGGTTAGAAAGTCATGTTGCTTGGAACTCCCTGAGGACCTAGTATCCACCTGGTCTGGTCCACAGTGGCCTCAGGGGGGTTAGATGACCTCAAGTGGAACAGAAAGCCCTCGGGACAGACCCCCCCAACCCCCGACGTGCACAGTTTGGTCTAAATAGAGATTTTACCTTAATGAGGAGAAGAGATTATGAAGTGTCTTGGTCAGTACCTTGCAGGGGCTGGTTGATTTGTACAGGAAGCAGCTTTCCTCCTGGTAGTGGGAGGACAGGAGGAATACTGATCCACAGCTCTTGGGGCTGACCTCCCCTTGGCGGTGGTCTCGCATCCTCAGCTGCTTGAGCAGAGCTGGGGCCAGGCACCCTGCTGAGTGCCTGGGAGGCTCTGCTGGCCGACACCTGGCCTGGCTTTGAAATAGTGGGACCAACCCTCCCCGTTTTAGCACCCAAAGTCTTGCATCCTAAGGACAGCAGGAGGATTGGGCAGCCATGAGCTTCTAAGAACTATTTCTGAGGCTTCTTGAAGCCTTTCCTGTTGTCTTGATGCCATCCTGTGTTATCTGCCAGAACGTCTGTGTCCCTACAGGGCACTTACCACAGCCTGGGAGGAGGTCCTCACCTTCCTTCCTTCTCTGCCCTACAGACGGTCACCTCCTTAAGGTAGACAGTGGGTCTTTCATGTTTCTATTCCAGTAATAAGTTGCAAGCAGGTGTTCCTTAAATCTTTACTAAAGGTTTAAATGGGCAAAGTGGCTACAGGTGTGGGTGTTCCCAAAAACACTTGTTTTGCTTTTATAGCTGATTATTTTAGGGGGAAACATTTAATTCTTTCTTTCTAATTACTTTTTCATTTATCCTTGCAGGCTCCACATAATGGGCTCAAAACGTCTGGTCCAGTGGTTAAAAGCTGTTCACAGGGGTGACTGGACCCCACTAAGCATTCTTTCGTCTGTACTGAATATTTCACCAAAAACAGCTCTAGGAAAGGCTGGAGGATCAGTACTATGTGCTCAAGCCATGGCCACGCCCTCCATCTTCCACCTGACTGAGACGGGGGGGCTGAAGGCCACAGCCACCCCAGGAGAAAGGACATCAGGAAGGCCACTGGGGGCCTGAGGAACATGCGCGTGGAGCAGATGGGAAAGGAGCTGCAGGTTCATTGTGGTCCTTGAGGGAAAAGCTGAGGGCCCAGCCGTGGTCCCGCAAGTGGAAGTAACCCGCTCTGCAGGGTGAACACGCACCCAGTGCCGCCCAGGAAGCTGCCAGTCAGGATTGGGCGCAGTCTCTGGAAGGAACTCCAGGAGACAGTGTGGCCTCCACAGCATTAGGCAGCCAAGGAGATGCAAACACGTCTGCTGTAGATGCTGGCGATGAGACCCCCTCTTCCCAGCCAGGGCCTGCTGGGTAAGAGTGGCATTTCCGTGGGTGACTTTATCCCTCAGGATAGGGGCGTGCAGATTTATTGGCTGGCTTCCTTCTTACAGTTTCTTCTCAGAGCACACTCAAGAGAGGCCATCTGTCCCTTGAGAGGCTGTTGACCAAAAGAGGCTGAAGAAGGATCTGGAGCCCAGCTGCAGCGGGACCAGCCTGGGGCCTGATGAGAGCTTGGCCCAGAACCCCCAAGTTCATCATTCACAATGATGCCTCAGAAACCCTCCCAGAGCCCCTCCACCCTCCGACGGATGTCACCCTGAAGCCAGCCGCAGAAGCTCTGCGGGGCGAGCACAGCGACACCAGCCCTCCGTCCCTCAGCTGAGTCATCCTGTCAGCACTGGGGGCCCAAGATCTCCTCGACTGCTGCACTCCTACTGCTTCTGCTCCCGGGGGAACAGGAGCACGGGTGCCGCCTGCGGGAGCAGGTGGAGAAGAACGGCGAGCTGAAGAGGGGCAGCCGCCGACAGCCAGGTGCACACGCTGCAGGAGGAGCTGGACGAGCTGAAGAGAGGGGCTCCCTGCCTTAGCAGCCTGCTGCCCCCCGCCGAGGTCAGTCCCGGTGCTCGGGGCTCCCCCACTGCCTGCTCATCATGAGGGGTTTCCTGCTCCACAGCAGACGGCCCCTGAGCACTTCTGTGTGCAGCATGCCTGCTGCTGTCTTGGGAGAAGGCTCTGCTGGTAGCCGCCCCTCGCAGACAGGGAGCCCAGGTTGCAGAGCTCACTCCGCTCGCTCTAGGGCGCTCGAGAGGCAGCGGTAGTTGTCAGGGTTTAGCAGGTGGGGAAGGAGGCATTGCAGGTCTGCTGGGAAAGCCAGACCTACGCAATGAATGGTTCCTGGACGGTTGGTTTTCCACTTGAACAGGAGAAAATCAGCTTCTGTTGCATCCCTCAAACAAATGTAAATTCCAATGAGTTAGGATGTAAATGTGAAATAAAATCGACATAGTAACTATTAGAATAGTTACAGGCGGGGCTGGCACCGTGGCTTAGCAGTTAAGTGCGCGCGCTCCGCTGCTGGCGGCCTGGGTTCGGATCCTGGGCGGGCACTGACGCACCGCTTCTCCGGCCATGCTGAGGCCGCGTCCCACATACAGCAACTAGAAGGATGTGCAGCTATGACATACAACTATCTACTGGGGCTTTGGGGATAAAAATATAAATAAATAAAATTAAAAAAAAAAAGAAAGAATAGTTACAGGAGACTCTTAAAGTCATGGGGGGGTTCTTTCCCTTCATGTTTTAATGAATATCCTTGAACTGAAGTCATTTTGAACATTTTAATAATTTCTTTAAAATTTGAAACATCTTTTTGAGTAGAATACATTCTCTTTTGTAAAAATTAAAACACTCCAGAAATATACAAGCTAACAAGTGGTAAAAACTCCTATTTCTCACATACCTCCCAACTTTTATTCCTTGTTGGTAGTAAAATTTGGTGTGTAATCTCCTAGACTATTTCCTGTGTTTTACATACATATTTCTCTACCTGTACAAATAGGTTGGAATATTGTTGGTGTGTTTATTGGCTACATTTCTGATTTTCCTGCTCTTTTACAGTTTAGTCCTTGTAAACATTGGTTTCTCGATATTCCTTATGTATTGAGGGTACCATCTTTTGCCTGTTATACACCCATGGAGAACATTTCCCTACCACATTGTTCATTTAATCTGGATCAGTGCTTGTCTTCCCAGATGTCAGTAACACTTCAGGAGGGAAACGGCTCTATGTGACAGGCTGTTCAGGACCTCCCGGACCCCCAGGGCAACAACCATTAAGAAGACACAAAGCAAGAAACAAAACCCATCCTGCGTGTTTCCAGATGCATCCCGGGGGAAGGATAGCTCCAGTTGAGGACCGCTGATGTCCTGGTCAGAGTTATCCCCTATGTTCTCCTATCACGTTAAAGCTGTTTCTGTAGTTTCTTGTACCTGATGGTACAGTTTCGTGCCTTTGTCTGTTCCTCTTGGTCAGATTGCGCAAGGTTTCTCACTGGTACAGGTCTTTCCAGACAGTCAGCCCTTGACTCCATTGCTCAGGTCTACATTGTTGTTCCTGTCTTGTGAATCCTCACTTCATTCTGCTGATGTTGGTTTTATTGTGGTGTTGTTCTGGCTCCTGGAGGGAAGTGCTCAGATTCTTCGTGTACAGTTGATATTCCCTGATACCTGCAGTGGAGGCTGTGTCCCTTCTTCTGTTCCTTTGTCCCCACGCCATAGATTTGTCTCATGCTCCTCTCATTGCTATTCATTTCTAAAGAGGTTGTCCTGTCTGTCTGGATTCCCTCTTTAACCTGAGAGATTTAGAAGGGTTTGGATAGATTTTCAAGTGGATAGGTTGGGGGAGGGGAGCCAATATTTTGTGATTATTTTTTACTTTTATTGCTTTAAGGTCCGGTAATATGGTCACATAGATTTCTGCTTTTTGGACTCTTTAGAGATTTCACTGTGGCTTAGCACACAGTCCATTGTGGTGACTGTTTCATTGTGGTTTGAGAAGAATGTTTCCTCTCCACTAGTTGCTTATGTTGTTGTCCCTTGGGCTGAGTCTAGATCTAGCTTTTTTGTGTTCATCATCAGATCTGTTTCCTAACTTACTGTATCACTTGACATGTGGATTTCTAAGAGAGGTAAGGTAGGTTTCCCTGTGATTCTTGAGGTGCCTGTGTCTTCTTGTTTGTCCAGTTTTGCTTTATGTTTCAAGACCATATTGTTAGGTGTATAAGTGTTCCTGACAGTTATCAACACAGAGAACCCCTTTTTGTCCCATTTAAAGTCTTATTTATCTCCTTATTTTCAACCATATTATATCCCTTTATTTTATAACTATATTTTAACTCAAGTTGAGAGCCTTCATCTTTTTCTAGAGCAATTTGATCCATTTACAATTGTGATTATCGATAAATTGGAATGTGAGTCTACCATTTAATTTAATTTTTAATTTGTTAGGCTTTCTCATGATTTTTCTATTCTTCTAGTGGGTGTCTTTCAGCTTTTAGGAACAACCATTTCTGCCTCTCTTTCTGTAAATGCTTAGAGTTGATCAGTTCCTGTGTTCTACACTCCCAACTCATCACCTTTCACTCCCCAGCTCGAGACTGTCTGATCTTATTTAGTTCTATGTTCTTATTTTCCCCATCAAGCAACTATGGTTATATGCAAGTAGACATTTTATTGGTTACTTTGTTCACTACTATTTATTGTTGCCAAATTTTTCCTCCTTTTTGGAAATATTTGATGCTATTTTGGAACTCATATGACAGTAAAATTTTGAAAGGAATCGAGTCTGATATACTTCTTAGGTGCCAACACTGAGGAGCCAGCACCTAACCTCTTAAAGTTGCATCAGTGTGTCTGCAGAGTCAGGATGAGGTCAGAGATGTTTAAAACCATGGAAGTGAATGAGGTCTCCTGGAGACACTGCAGCTGTAGAAGGGACCAGGGCCCAGCCTAGGAACAGGCAGTGTTTACAGAGGTGCAGCTGAAGAGGGTCCAGGAAAGGAGACTGAAACGGTGGAGCATGGAGTCGCAGGAGACACGAGGGGAAAAGGGTATTGCAGAAAGGAGGGGTGCTCTGCTGGGTTGGATACAGCTCTGATCAGAATGGAGAAAAGATGGCTGGACTTGGCCACAGGGGATCACTGGTGACCTCAGTCTCCTTGAGAGGGTGGGAATGAAGCTGGGTCTAGAGTGGGTGAAGGGGAGCCATGGGAGGGAAGTAGGGATGAGACACTTTACTTAAGAGGTTTAGCCATGAAGGGGAGTCAGGAAAGTGGACAATAGCCAAAAAGGAGCATGCGTCCAAAGGAGAGTTTTGTTTGTAAGGTGGAGATGAGCTAACAGTTGCTGCAGGTAGGACCGGATGGAGAGGAGGAGCCTGAGGGTCAGGGAGGAGCATGCTGGGCCCTGAGGAGGTGCAGGGCTGGGCTTCACCGCCTGGGGAGGTGCAGAGAACAAGAGGACAGATGTGCTGGTGGAAAGGGCACCCTGTGCCTCTGTTCCTGTGTTCCTGGAGTGTGATGTGGGCAGTGGCTGGGAGTGGAGGGGCGATGCAGGAGGTGTTAGGTGAGCGGCAGGGGGAGGAGGGGGAGAGGGAGAGGGCGCTCTGGCTTGGTTTCCATGGCCCACCAGGAGCTCCCCACTGGGGTCCCCGGTCACCAGCTGCTGTCTCTCTTTGATGTCTTCCTCAAAATGTCGGCTCTCTTGATGGTTCTCAGGGCTATTATGAATTTGTTCAACAATCAAGGAATCTTTGGGTCATTTTTTAGGGACTTTATGTCAAGGGGCTCTACATGTGTTTATTCAGTCTATCATCTTTACCCAATACCTTTGTTTTTGGACAGATTCTGTACAACAGAACAGCCGGGCCAGTGGCCTGCAAGTTCCAGGGTTTGAGAGGTTTGCCCTCCAGAAAGCCGGTGATGATTGGCCTTCTCACAGGACGTGGTACACTGTCCCTGAGCCCGCTCTAACTGTGAGTGTCACAACGTTGTAAATCCTCTGGCAGTTCTGTCAGGGCCCATCGTTGGCATTTCTGTGAACAGTGAGGGCGAACATTTTTCCGTGTTCATTATCTGTCACTTCCCTGACTGTGCTGTCGCCTGCCTTGCTCACTGAGCTCTGAACCTTCCTGGTGGAACCAGGACGTTCACTCTCTATCCAGTGTGATTGCACGTTCCCTCAGTGTACCCCTTGAGTACTTGCTTCAAAAATGTGTTTTCTTCACATTCTTTGATTCTTTGTACATATAATCTAGATTTAACCTGGAGCTTTAAAAATGTTTTATTGTGGAAAACCTTTAACATACACAAATTAAACAGAAAAGTGTGATAGCCCGCCATGTCCCTATTACCCAGCTTCGACACTTATTAATATTCTGATATTCTTGTTTCCTCCATATTTCTACCCACTCCCTACCTTCCATTGATTAATTTTTAATTAATAGATTGTTTTTAGGAAAGTTTTAGATGGACAGAGAAATTCAGCAGACAGTGCAGAGCGTTTCTCCCTCCTCCCCCACAGTTTCCCCTACTGTTAACATCTTGCATGACCACCTGTGTTAGTGCGATTCATTCCTTACAAGTGAGGAGCTGATGCTGCTACAGTGTTCGTAACCAAGTCAGTGGTTTACATTAGGGTTCACTGTCTCACTGTCACGTACTTGGATTTTGACAAATCCAAATAATCTCATGTATCCACCATGACAGAGCCTACAGAAGAATTGGATTGCCCTAAATTCCCTGTGCTCTGCCTCTTCATCCCTTGCCTTCCAACTCCTGGCAACACTGATCTTTATACTGTTTCTATGGTTTTGCCTTGTCTAGAATATCGTGTGATTGGAATATATGAAAACTATGGAACAGAGTATATAACCTTCTCCAGTTGGGTTCTTTCACTTAGCAATATGTATTTAAAAGTCCACTATGTCTTTTTGTGCGTTGATAGCTAATTTCTTTTTTTTTCTTTTTGTATATTGAGTTAAAATATACATAACAAAAAGCGTGACATCTTAACCATTTTTAAGTGTATACTTCAGTGGCGTTAAATACATTTACGCTGTTGCACAGTCATCGCCACCATTCATCCCCATAACTCTTATGATTCTGAAACTCTATACCTATTAAAGAGTAAGTCTCCCTTCTCCCCTCCCCCCAGCCCTTGGCAGCCACCATTCCACTTTCCATCTCTGTGATTTTGACTAATCTCAGTTCCTCATGTTAGTGGAATCATACAGTATTTTTCTCTTTGTGACTGGCTTATTTCTGTTAGCATAATGTCCCCAAGGTTAATACACATGTAGCATATTGCAGAATTTGCTTCCTTTGTAATGCTGAATAATATTCTGTTGTATGGATATACTACATTTTGTGTATCCATTCATGTGTCAGTGGACACTGGGGTTGTTTCCACGTTTTAGCTATTGTGAATAATACTGCTATAAACATGGGTGTACAAATATCTCTTCAAGGCTCTGCTTTCAGATCTTTTGGGTGTATATCCACAAGTGGAATTGCTGGATCATGTGATAATTCTATGTTCAATTTTTTGAGGAACATTCATACTGTTTTCCATAGCGGCTGCACCATTTTACATTCCTATCAACAGTGTACACGGATTCCCATTTCACCTCATCCTGTCCAACACATGTTGTTTTCTGTCTTTCCTGTAGCACTCATCTTAGTGGGTGTGAGGTGGTGTCTCATTGTGGTTTTGATTTGCATTTCCCTAATGATTAGTGGTGTTGAGCGTCTTTTCATGTGCTTATATGCCATTCATAAGTCTTTGGAGAACTGTCTCTTCAAGTCCTTTGCCCATATTTGAATTGGCTTGTTTTTTAGTTGTTTAGTTTTAAGACATCTCTGTATATTCCGGATACCAGTCTCTTGTCAGAAATATGATTTGCAAATTTTTTCTCCCACTGTGTGGGTTGCCTTTTTACTCTATGCACAGTGCCTCTTGATGTACCAACTTATAAAATTTTCGTGGAGTCCAATTTGTCCGTTGTTTTTCTTTCGTTACCTGTGCCTTTGGTGTCATATCCAAGAAATCATTTGGAAGTCCGGTGTCATAAAGATTTTGTCCTGTTTTCTTCTAAGAGTTTTCTTATTTTAGGTCTTACATTTATATCCTTGAGTTAATTTTTGTATATGGTGTTGGATGAGGGTCCAAGTTCATTCTTTTGCATGCAGATATCCAGTTTTCCCAGTACTATTTGTTGACAAGAAACCTTTCTCCATTGCACTATCTTGGCACCCTTGTCAAAAATCACTTGACCATATATCTGAGGGTTTGTTTCTGGGCTAGCTATTCTATGCCATTGGTCTCTATGTCTGCCTTTATGCCAATACCATACTGTTGATTACTGTGGCTTTGTAGTAAGTTTTGAAATCAGGAAGTGTGAGTCCTCCAGTTTTGTTCTTCTTTTTCAGGATTGTTTAGGTTATTCTGAGTCTCTTGAGATTCCATGTGAATTTTAGGACGGGTTTTTCTATTTCTGCAAAAAACATCATTAGGATTTGGATAGGAATTACATTGAATCTGTAGACTGCTTTGGGTAATATTGACACTTTAACAATACTAAACCTTCCAATCCATGAATATGGGATATCTGTCCATTTATGTATGTCTTCTTTAATTTCTTTCTGAGATGTTTCATAGTTTTTATGGTGCAAGCCTTTCACCTCCTTGGTTAAGTTAATTCCTAAGCATGTTATTCTTTCTGATATAAATGAATTGTTTTTGTAATTTCCTTTTCAGAGAGCTCCTGGTTCATGTATAGAAATGCAACTGATTTTTGTGTATTGACTTTGTATCCTGATACTTTCCTGAATTCTCTGTTAGATCAAACGGCTTTTTGTGGAGTCTTTCTGATTTTCTACATATGAGATGATATCATCGTCAAACAGAGACCGTTTTACTTCTTTCTTTCCAATTTGGATGCCTTTTATTTATTTATTTTTATTGCCTCATGGTTCTGGCTTGAACTTCAGTACTGTGTTGAATAGAAGTGGTGAAAGTGGGCATCCTTGCCTTGTTCCTGATCTTAGAGCTTTCAGGAAAAGCTTTCAGTCTTCCATCACTGAGTTTTGTGTTTGCTGTGTGTTTTTTCTCCTATTCCTTGTTTCTCGAGTGTTTTATCATGAAAGGGTGTTAAATTTTGTCAACTGGTTTTTGTCCATCAATCGCGATGGTCATGTTTTTTCCCCTTCATTTTCTTGATGTTGCATATTACATTGATCGATTTTTGTGTGTTAATCTACCCTTGTATATCAGGAATAAATTTCACTTGGTGGTAGTGTATAATTCTTTTAATACGCTGTTGAATTCAATTTGTTAGTATTTTGTTGAGGATTTTTGTATCTATGTTCATCAGGGGTAATGGTCTGTAATTTTATTTTCTTTTAGTGTCCTTGTCTAGTGTTGGTATCAGGGTAATTCTGGCATCGTAAAATGAGTTTGGAAGTATTCTCTCTTTTTCAATATTTGACAGAGTGTAAGAAGGCTTGTTTTTAAAACTTCTTTATATGTATGGTAGAATTCACCACTGCAGTCATATGGTCCTGGGTTTTAATTTGTTGAGAGATTTTTTTTTATATTTCTTGAAATATTAGTGACATATAACACATGTAAGTTTTAGGTGTTCAAGATGATGATTTGTGAAAGAATTACCACAATACAGTGAGTTAGCACCTCCATTCCCTCACATAATTAACTTGTTTTTTCTAGCGATCACTTGTAAGATCTACTCTCTTAACAACTTTCAAGTCTATAATATATTATTGTTAATTATGGTCACCATGTTGTACATTAGATCCCCAAAACTTATTCATTTTACAGCTAGAAATTTGTGCACTTTGACTTACCTCTCCCCGTTTTCCCCACGCCCAAGGTCCTGGCAAACACCATTCTAGCCTCTATTCCTTTGAGTTGTGCTTTTTTAGATTTCACATATGGGTGAGAATATATAGTATTTGTCTTTGTCTGTCTGACTTATATCACTTAGCGTAATGCCTCAAGTTCCATCTGTGTTGTTACAAAATGCAGGATTTCATTCTCTTGCATGGCTAAATAATATTCTATTATATATTTCATGTATATATACATATGTCTGACATTTTCTTTATCTATTTATCCATTGATGGACACATGGATTGTGTCCACGTCCTCAGTTTGTGATTAATGCTGAAATGAACATAGGGGTGCAGATATCTCTTCAGAATAGTGACTTCATTTCCTTTGCATATACAACCAGAAGGGGAATTGCTCATTTATATAGTATTTCTATTTTTATTTTTTTGAGAAAATTCCAAATTTTTTCCATAGTGACTGTAGGAATTTACATTCATACCAACAGTGCACAGTGTTCTCTTTTCTACACAGCCTCGTCAACACTTGTTGTCTGTTGTCTCTTTGAAAATAACCATTCTAGCAGATGTGAGGTGATATCTCATTGTAGTTTTGATTTTATTTCCCTGATGATGAGTGATTACGAGCATCTTCTCATGTACCTGTTAACCATTTTTATGTCTTCTTTGGAAAAGTATCTATTCAGGTCCTTTGACCATTTTCATATTGTTTTGTTGTTTTCTTTGCTGTTGAGTTGTAAGAGTTTCTTATACACTGTGGATATTAACCCCTTAATTTGCCAATTATTTTATTTGCTGTGCAGAAGATTTTTAGATTGATGTTATCCCACTTGTTAAGTTTTACATTTGTTGTTTGCACTTTTGATGTTATATCCAAAAAAATCATTGTCAAGATGAGTTTCTTGGGCCTGTTTTCTCTATATTTTCTTCTAGTTGTTTTATATTTGGTGTCTTGCATTTAAGTCTTTAATTCAATTTGGGATTACTTTTAGAGTGTTGTAAAATAGGGGTCCAATTTCAGTTTTCTGCATGTGGTTATCCAGTTTTCCCAACACCATTAATTGTAGAAACTATCTGTTCCCCATGGAGTCTTCTTAGCTGACTCATCAACTTTTAGCAAAGTGTATGTGTGTGGTTTTATTTCTGGGCCTTTGATTCTGTTCTATTGGTCTATGTGTCTCTTTTTACACCTGTATCATTACCGTTTTTATTACTATAGATTTGTAATAAAATTTGAAATCAGGAATGTGATGCCTTCAGCTTTTTCTTTCTCAGGGTTGTTTTGGTTATTGGAGGTCTTTTGTGGATCCATATGAATATTAGGATTGCTTGTCCTATTTCTGTGAAAAATGTGATGGGAATTTTAATAGGAATTTCATTGAATCTTGAGATGGCATTGGGTAGCATGGACATTTTAACAATATTAATTCTTCTGATCCATGAACATAAGATATCTTTTCATTTCTCTGTGTCTTTGATTTCTTTCATCAATGTCTTATAGTTGTCAGTGTCTAGATCTTTCACCTTCTTGGTTAAATTTATTTATGAGTATTTTACTGTTTTTGATGCTATTGTAAATAGGATTTTTTTCTTTATATCTTTTTTAGATAGTTCATTGTGAGTGTACAGAAAGGCAACAGATTTCTACATGTTGATTTTGTCTCCTGCAGCTTGAGTGAATTCGTTTATTAGTCCTAAAAGTTTAGGGGGGAGTCCTTACGTATTTCTCTATATAAAATCATATCATCTGCAAACAGAGACCACTTTGATTCTTCATTTCCAATTTAGATGTATTTTATTTCTTTTCATTGCCAAATGTCTCTGGTTGAGACTTACAGCAGAATGTTGAAGAGTGGTGTTGAGACTGGGCACCCTTGTCTTGTTCTTTGTCTTCGCAAGAAAGCTTTCAACCTTTCACTGTTCAATACGATGTTAGCTGTGGGTTTTGTCATGTAAACCTTTTATTATGTTCAGGTATGTTCTTTCTGTAACCCTTTATTTAGAATTTTTATCATGAATGGCTGTTGAATTTTGTCAAACTGCTTTTTCTGCATCGATTGAGATTATTTTGTGATTTTTATCTTTCATTCTATTAATGTGGTGTATCACATTCATTGATTTGCATCATGTTGAACTTGATCATGGTGTTTGATCCTTTTTTTGAGTTCAGATAGTTTTGTTATAATGTGTCTTGGAGAAGAAAGTTTTAGTTTGAAATTTTAGGTTGACAGATTGGCTTCAGGACCTTGGATGTGTAAATCTCTCTCCAGATTTGGGAAGGTGTCAGCTGCTATTTTTTTTAAGTAAACACTCTTTTCCTTTATCCCTGTCTTCTCCTCTGGTACTTTAATAATGCTTATCTATTTCTTTTCATGGTATCCCATAATTCACACTGCCTTTCCCCATTCCTATCCATTCCCATTTTTCTTTTTGCTTCTTTGACTGGAGGATTACAAATGACACATCTCCTAGTTCACTAATTATTTCTTGTTATAGTTGAATCTGATTTAGAAGCTCTCTATTGAATTCTTCAGTTCAGACATTGTGTTCTTCAACTCTAGGATTTCTGTTTGTTTTTCCTTAATGATTTCTGTTTCTATAGTGAACTTCTCATTTGTTCATGCACTGTTTCCTTATTTCATTTAGTAGTCTGTCTATGTTTCCTTAGAGTTTTATGAATTTCTCGAAGAGGGTTGTTCTGAAGTCTTTGTCACATAGATCCTATATCTCCATTGCTTGGTCAGTCATTGGAGTTGTATTCTTTTTCTTTGGGGGTGTGATGGGTTTTTGATTATTCATGATCCTTGTGGCCTCCATTGGTGTCTGCAAATTTGAGGAAGTAGGCACCTCTTCCACCCTTTACAGACTGGCTTTAGCAAACCAAAGCCTTCACAGTCATCCCATCTACGGCTCCTGGGTAGGCCATCTGGTAGTGTCCAGGGGCAGGCTTGCTGCTGGAGTCCTTGGGCAGCCTGGTACTGGGGTGAGTGGAAAGCTTGGGTCTATGGTATTGTGTCTGGCCCTGGGCACATCTGGGACCCTGAGTTCATGAGTAGCCCCACTGGAGCCTGGTTTGGCAGGTCCTCATTGAGAGCCTGCAGCCACAGGAGTCATCCAGGGCCATGAGAGTTCTCCAGTGCTGGGATGAGCTGAGAGCGTTGGTTCACGGGAGACTGCCAGGAGCCTGGCACCACGAGAGACAGCTTGTGCTGTGGTAGGCCAGAAGTCTGGATTCCTGGGAGCCTGCTGGGATCCTGGGGCCACAAGAGCTGCCTGAGGCTGCAGAAGCCAGCAGGCACTGGGTCAAGATGGAAGCCTGGGTTCATGGGATCCTGCCGGTGCCTGGTGCCATGGGAGCTGCCTGGGGCCGCCTGAGTCAGCAAGCACCTGGGTAAACTGGGGGCCTGGTTTTGTGGGAGCCTGCCCGGGGCCTGGTTCCATGAGAGCTGTCTATGGCTCCTGGAACTGGCAGGTGGTGTGGTGAGCCATGGGCCTGAGTTCCCCAGCAGCTCTTGGGGAGGCTGGTGCCATGGGATCTACCTGGGGTTGCTGGAGCCAGCAAGTGCTGGAGTGACTTGGGGTCTTGGGGGTGTGGGAGCCTACTGGGTGCCCTGGTACAAAAGCTGTCTGTGGCTGAGTGTTGCCTGTGGCTGCCTGGAGTACACAGGAACTTGGGTGAGCCAGGGTCTGGATTCACCAGAGCCCACCAGGAGCCTGGTGCCAAGGACACCACTTGTGGTCACAAGAGCCACCTTGGGCTGTTGAAGATGGCAGCCCCTAGGCTGAGATGGGGCTCTGGGTTCCCAGGAGCCTGGTGGGAGCCTGGTGTCAAGGATGCTGCTTGAGGCCACCAGAGCTGGCATGCTCCAGGGTGAGCCAGGGGCCTGGATTTGCAGAAACTTACAGGGAGCCAGCTAGGTCCACGGGAGTCAGCCTGGCATTGGGGCAGGCTGGCTAAGGTCAGGCAGAGTGGAGAAGTCCCTTCTCGTTGGGAGGTATTTGATTACTGATTGAGTCTGCTTATTTGTTACTGATCTGTTCAAGATTTCTATTTCTTCATGATTCAGCTTTCATAGGTTGTTTCTAGGAATTTATCTATTTTGTCTAGGTTACCCAATTTATGAGTGTACACTAGTTCAGAATAGTCTCTTCTGATCTTTTTCTTTCTGAAGCATCAGTTGTAATGCCTCCTTTTTCATTTCTGATTTAGTTTGAGTCATCTATCTTTGTTTTCCTAGATATTTTATCTAAGGGTTTCTCAATTTTATTTTTTCCAAAACTCTGCTTTTACTTTTATTGATCTTCCATACTGTCTTTCAATTTTTTTCCACTCGCCTCTTGGTGACTTCCGTCCTTCTGCTAACTTTGGGTTTCATTTTTTTTTTTTTTAATGCTGTGTGTTGTAAGTCAGGTTGTTTCTTTGACATCTTTCTTCTCTTATAATGTACAAATTTATCACTATAAACTGTCCTCTTACTACTACTTTCTCTGCATCCTAGAAGTTTTGGTGTGTTTATTGTTTCTTTCTTTCTTTCTTTCTTTTTTTTGCTGAGGAAGATTGGCCCTGTGCTCACATCTGCCAATCCTCTTTTATTTTATTTTATTTTTTTTTGCTGAGGAAGACTGGCCCTGGGCTAACATCCGTGCCCATCTTCCTCCACTTTATATGGGACGCCGCCACAGCATAGCTTGCCAAGCGGTGCGTCGGTGCACACCCGGGATCTGAGCCGGCGAACCACGGGCCGCCACAGTGGAGCACACACACTTAACCACTTGCGCCACCGGACCGGCCCCTATTGTTTCTTTTTGTATGTTTTGAGCTATTTTCTAATTTCCCTTTTGATTTCTTCTTTGATCTACCTTTTTTTTGTGTGAGGAAGATCAGCCCTCAGCTAACATCCATGGCAATCCTCCTCTTTTTGCTGAGGAAGACCGGCCCAGAGCTATCATCCTTGCCCATCTTCCTCCACTTTATGTGAGATGCCACTACAACATGGCCTGACAAGCATGCATCGGTGCATGACCAGGATCCGAACCCGGGCCACCAGCAGCGAAGCACACGCACTTAACCACTACAGCACCTGTCAGCCCCCGATCTACTTTTAAGTTGAAGAGTTTTTGTTGAGCTTCCACGTATTATGAATGTTCCAGTTTTCCTTCTGTTATTGACTTCTGGTTTCATGCCACTGTGTTTAGAAAAGTTACCTGGTATTATTTCAGTCTTCTTAATCTTGTTAAGACTTGTTTTGTGACCTAACACGTGATCTGTTCTGGAAAATAGTCTGTGTGCCCATGAGAAGAGTGTGCATTGTGTTGCTGTCCAGTAAAATGTTCTGTGTGTGTCTGATAGCTCCATTTAGTATTTAATGTTTTCATGTCTGCTATTTCCTGTTTTCTGTCTGGATATTCATTGTTAAAAGTGGGTCTTTGATGTCTCACTATTTGCAACTTATATAAGTGAGAAGGCTCTTATTTTGAGAATATATAAAGATCTCTTAGAACTCAATTATAAAAGACAAGTCAATGAAATGGGGTAACCAACTGGAATAGCCATGTCTCTAGGAAATACATAGATGGCCAATAAGCACAAGATAGTTGCTCAGTATCATTAATTATTAGGAAAATGCAAATTCAAAGCACAATGTGATACTATTTCATGCTCAAAATGAAGGCTATATTCAACATAATGGAAAATAACAAGTGTTGGTAAAGATGTGTAGAAAGGGAAACCCACATACATTACTGGTGGGAAAGTAAAATGATGCAGCCACTGCAGAAAACAGCTTGGCATTTTCTAAAATCTTAAACCTAGAATTACCATTGACCTGGAGAGGCCCATGGTAGATATGTCCAAAAGAGCAAACTTGCCCATAGACATTCAAAGTAACAGTGTTCACAATGGTCCAAAAGTGGAACAAACCCAAATTACTATCCAGTTATGACTGTATAAACCAAATGTGGCCTATTCATAATATAGGATATTATAAGCCATAAAAAGGAATTAAGTACTGCTACATACTAGGCCATGGGTGAACCTTGAAACATGTGTGCTCACTGAAGCCATCCACAAAGGCAATAGATAACATGATGCCATTTGAACGAAATGTCCAGAATAGGGAAATCCATAGGGGGAGAAAACAGATGAGTTGTTTCCATGGGCTTGGGTTAGCAGAAAATAGATTGTGAATGAGTATGGGTTTGTTTGGGGGTGTTGAAAATGTTCTGGAATTAGATAGTGGTGATAGCCACACGACATAATCATTGTGCTAAAAGCCACACAAATGTATACTTTGAAATGCTTAAAACGGTGTATTCTACGTTAAGCAGATTTTCCACATAAAAATTTTGAATTTTTTAAGTTAATCAGGGTATTGGTTAATTTTAAGTTGGTTAGTATATTTAATAAGTGTAATTAATGGAGTTATTAGGAGTATGGCAGGTTGTAGCCAAGAGAGTAAACATCCGACGAGGGCTATAGTAACAAATCCTATGATTATACAAGCAACAATCTAAAATCCAGTCCATTTCCATTGTCCACAACTTGGAGAGACCAGCCATGAAAATAGGTCAGTGATCTCGGGGGCCTTTGGTATCTATTCAAAGATCTGGGTAATATTATGCAATATTTTAACCTCTTGGGCCATTTGGTGGAGGTAGGTTTGAACTTCTCTGTTGATGTACACTCAGCAAGTGGTTCTAGGAAAGGCACCAACCCCTCCTTCCTTGGCCGGTATAGACAGTCTAGGGCCAGGCCATTTTCTAAAACCATTTAGGCGAGAGACTCATGAGACTGTTGTTCAAGGGCTAGGATATGTTCTTATGGAGTTGTTGTCCATGTTGTGTTAAGGTTGTTGATACCTCTTAGTTGCCTCAGTTTCCTGATTTTGTGTGGGTAGGGCCACCACACCTGTGCCCAGTCCAGTCAGTCAATCCTAGTAGAACTGAACACCCAGTGCTATAGGACTGACATTGTTTCTATGGGTTGGTGGTAGCTAGTCAGGGCAGGAAACTCAAGGGACCTGCGACCTGAGAGAAGCAGGCTGAGAGACAATAATGCATTGCACAATATAGCCTGGAGAAAGCTGTTCACGGGGTTGGGGAAGAGAGAAGCTCACTGGATGAGAGCCTTGTGATATCAGCCCACAGTGTAACCCAAAAGTGGATGCTCCTGGTGTGAAATATTCCTTAGGTGTCTTGAGGTAAAACCAGTAATTTGCACCCATTCACTGGTTACCTGTGCTATATGATTTCAGAGGTTATGGTTAAAGTGTTTGTGGGCCAAGAGCTGTCTGGGCCTGGGCACAAAATCACCAAGGTGGCCTCAAAGGCTGCCCCAAAATGACCCCTAAAGGAGCAGTTGGGGCAGAAAGTGGGGGGATAATTTTGAAGGAAGCCTGGGGCAAAGATGTTGTTGTTCGATGGAGTTGGCTACTAGTGACTGTCTCCGCAGGGTAAGCCCTTCATCTGGAGTACAGCATGTGATTGGAGGCCAAGTGACAGACCCTGTGACTCCTGATTCCCAGTGCATGGGCAGCCCTCTCAGCCCACTGGACATAAATGGTGATGGTGTTTGTGAAGCATCTTGATGGCTGTATGGAAGATATAGGGGACGTGTGGTGGGAGATGCCATGATAGTGTCGGGAGGAACTGTGTGTGAGATTACGGTGTTGAAGGGGAAGGATTGGAGGCAGGTGCAGTGGGTGTGTGACCAACAATGGTCAGT